>NC_036859.1:35372223-35401075 GCF_002910315.2 Salvelinus sp. IW2-2015
GTATATCAAGACTGTAAACTCACCTTCGCAATGAAAAGCTTCCTCCACAKGGTGGCACCAGTAACCAGAGAAACCTGGGTGGTGTGCTGAAAGTTTTGAGTGCCAAAATAACTGTTTCTTGCATAAAAGGGGATACCTRTTGTATAATAAACAATACCTTTCTGTGGCTTTATCTGGAAAACAACTGTATGTTTTAAAATATATTTTTAAATTGTGTTATTTACATTTTGGAGTAAAATGTTGTGACTATTGACTCCTAAAGAATGCCGCCCGAACAAGGAGAGGGACCAACTTCGACGGAAGTCATGACACTAACCCCCCATTGACGCGCGGCTCCCGCAGCGCGCCGACGCCGGCCTCGGGGACGACCCAGAGGACGAGGTGCAGGGCGATCCGGATGGAGACGGTGGAACTCCCTCAGCATCGAAGGGTCCAACACGTCCTCCACCGGCACCCAGCATCTCTCCTCCGGACCGTACCCCTCCCAGTCCAGGAGGTACTGAAGACCCATCGTCCGACGCCAAGATGGCTCTAACAGCATACGCCGGGGCCCATCGATGTCCAGAGGGGGCGGAGGGACCTCCCCCACCTAAGCTTCCTGTAGCGGACCAGCCACCACCAGCCTGAGGAGAGACACATGGAACGAGGGGTTAATACGATAATCAGAGGGAATTATCTGTAATCTGTAACACACCTCGTTCCCCCTCCTCAGGACTTTGAAGGGCCCCACAAACCACGGACCCAGGTTCCGGCAGGGCAAGCGGAGGGGCAGGTTTCGGGTCGAGAGCCAGACCCGGTGCAAACACCGGGGCCTCGCTGAGGTGGCGGTCAGCGCTGCAGGGCCTGGATGAACCTCTACATCACCAGAGGAACAGAGGAGGTGTAGGATAAGGGTACGGCTAAAGGCTATAGTACATTCGGAACAGAGAGTAAAAGGCGCAGGTTTCTGGGCCCGGTAGAATAGATTCAAGGCATAATGTACAGACAAAGGTATCATGACAGGGCTTCTTTATGACTGAAAGCTGACTGAAACATTATATAAAGACTCAGATGTAGATAACATAACATGTATTTAAACTGAGCCATGGACTCTACACCTATTTCATGGCTTTTCTTATATCTTGGACTGGACATTGAATTGCCAGAGCTCCATCCAGCCCTCATAAAAGGACATACAGTATATTACAGAACTCCTGACTGAGAAGCATAGACGAAATGGTGATGGGGGCCTCTTGTTTTTCAACTGTCACCAGACGTTGAGCACACACACTGGCCTCAAGGTGTAGCCAACTGCTGCTGACAGTTTATACATTGCATATTCATACATTGCTCATTCTCATATTGCTCATTCTGACATTTTGTAATTTCTAGTTTTTTTAAACTTTTTGTATTATGTGTGTATTCTTATTGTATTGCGATGACCTAAGGGCTACATTTCAATTACATGGTGTGTCTTTTGTCCTTATTCTACGTTTAAGGTCAATTTATTTGGTTTTTCCACAATTCATTACATGTTAAAATTTCAAATCAATTTCATCTACATTTAAGATCAGCATGTGGGTGGGCATATGGCCTCTATCGTGGATCATCGCTACCACAACAAACTGCATAGAATATTAGACAGACATGGTTACTCAAAGGGTTTGGTCACTGATCTTTATCATAAAAGAATCTAGGGATAAGAGAGCTATCAGTTGATTATGATATTTGCTGGGATCAGTTCTTAATTTGAGCCGAATCCTGCCGGAACAGGATCTGAAACCTCTCAGTTCTGGAATTCCGGCACCTATTTGCCTGGATCCGGTACCTCTCTGGTATGACAAATAATTGTCACTGTTTGCAATGTAAAAATTCAAATTAAAGCGATCAGAGTTGGGCTATATCAAGTTGCCTCCTTGTTAATTATCATGCCCACTAAAAACCATATTTTGAAAATGTAGATTTTCAGCCAACGCTTGATATTGTGATAATTGATTCAGGTTGGGCAGGGCCTGGGTTTAAGTTTGTGCAACATGGTAGCCCATGTTTGACCGACGTATGACCATTGTTATGGTGAGAGAGGGGTGCCATGTAGAGGCCATCTCTGTAACGAATGCGCTGAGAGTCGGGAAGCAAGTACAGGGAGTGAGTCTTTAATAAATTAACACAACACAACACAAGGAACACGAACAACGCACTGACATGGAACAGAGTCAATAACACCTGAGGAAAGAACCGAAGGGGAGGGACAGATATAGGGAGATAATCAAGGAGGTGATGGAGTCCAGGTGAGTGTCATGAAGCGCTGGTGCACGTGATGATGGTGACAGGTGATAATCAGCAGCCTGGTGACCTAGAGGCCGGAGAGGGAGTATATGTGACATTCTCTCTCACAGAACTAGTATTAGATTCTATTATGATCACTCTTTCTCCATCTCTCCAGCAATGCACTTCATCATTTATTTAAATTAATTAAATATGAACGCTGTGAAAAAGTACATAAACAATCCCCAGACAGCACCTCCTGGAGTCAACTTAAAGCAGCCAAAGCCAAACTGAATTTGGACTATACTCGGGAGATAAAAAAAAAAGTTTTCCTTACTAAACAGAAATACCATGAGTATAGCAATAGGCCTAGTAGATTGCTTGCTTATCAATTAAAAAAAGAGCAGTCAGAGCATACACTAATGGCTATCATAACAGCAGAGGATGAGGTCACCTATGACCCAAAAAAGATCAATTTAACTTTTCATGATTTTTACTGCAAACTATATACCTCTGAGAGAAAACATACGGAGGCAGAACTCCATTCCTTCCTAGAGGGAATCTCGCTACCTAAACTATCAGAGACCGACCAAGAAGATCTCAACTCCCCCTTCACTCCTGAGGAGATCCTGGAGGCAATCACCTCCAAGCCACCAAATAAGTCCCCAGGCCAAGATGGATTCCCCAGAGAGTTCTACAAAGCTTTTTGGCCCCAGCTTAGCCCTATTTTCATGCCAAAGCTGTATGACATTTGCAAAAACGGAGTTCTCCCAGACTCAATGCACACAGCTCGCATTACAGTGTCGCTCAAAAAGACAAGGACCCTCTATCCTTCTCGTCCTTCCGGCCCATAAGCTTGTTGGATTTCGACTACAAAATAATTACCAAATTGCTCGCCGAAAGACTCTCTTCTTCCCAAAATAATAAAAGCGGACCAAACGGAATTTATTAGAGACAGGTGCTCTTCTGATAACATTCGCCGTCTTTTTGATATTATTGATCAAGTAAACGCACAGAAGACCCCTGTCCTGCTGCCTTCACTAGATGCTGAGAAGGCGTTCGACAGGATGGAGTGGAGCTTTCTGTTCTCAGTCTTAGAAAAGTTCAATATGGGCCCAAACTTTATTAAACGGATTAAGTCCTTAAACTCTCATCCAAATGCCATGGTGACTACTAATGGGCTGAACTCTGACAGATTCCCTTTGGGACGGGGCACAAGACAAGGATGCTCGCTGTCCCCCCTGCTCTACTTGTTGGGGGCGGAACCTCTGGCAGAGTTGATAAGGAGCAATCCAAGTATTATGGGAGTTTCTGCAGGCGGCCTGCAGCTCTACATATCCTACCCTGAGAAATCCCTCCCATTTTAGACACAATTGCTCAGTATGGCAAGTTTTCASGATATAAGATCAATTTTAACAAATCCACTGTCTGCCCTCTCAATCTTACACTCACCAGCTCTATGAAGACACTCTGTCCGTTCCAATGGAAGACACAGGGGTTTCAWTACCTTGGGATTTTTGTAACACCAGATSTGAATAGKCTTTTCAAGGAAAATGATCTTCCACTCCTGGATCGAATCAAGAACGATCTCCAAACCTGGATCTCCRTCCCAATTAGCTTAGTCGGYAGAATTAATGTCATCCGTATGAACATCCTCCCTAGACTGAACTATTTATTTCAGATGCTCCCATGCTATCTCCCAGTTTCCTTTTTCAAAACAACCAACCAAAGCATCACCAAATTTATATGGGGCAATAAAAAACCTAGGATCAAGTTCTCCACTCTATCGAAACCTGAATCTAAGGGTGGTGTTGCCCTTCCCTCACTTCGATTGTACTACTGGTCTTCCCAAATCCGCAACATGCTAACATGGATCACAAACAGACAAGAGTCAACGTGGATTCAGATAGAAGCCCAATCCTGTGGTTCATTGCCCCTAAGCTCAATTATATTCATTAATAACTTTAGTGAAGTGGGCAACATAGCCAAAACCTTTGTGATTTACAGCACCCTACTAGCGTGGAGGGACTGGAAGAAATACCTGGGCATTTCCCCCCAAATATGTTCTCACTCGCCTATAGTAGGCAACCCAGACTTGCCAAAAGCCCTGAGCGATGCCAACTTTAATCTCTGGCATACTCTAGGAATCAGGACCTTTTCCGACCTATTTCATTAGAAAACCACTACACTGAAATCCTATCAAGAACTCTGCAGTGAATTCAATGTGCCAAGATCCCTTTTTTATTTTTTTATTTTTATATCTTCAAATTAGACATGTCATTTCCTCATTTACTTCCAAGAAGAGGTTTAGAGCTCAGCTGAATGAAGTTGAAACCCTTGTTGTCACAGCACAATCCATTAAAGGCAAAATATCTTATATCTATAGACTCCTTTCTGAGAAAGGAGGCTCCTCCTTTACTCCTTTGAAAATAATCTGGGAAAAGGACCTTGGTCTGACTATCAGTGATGAGTTATGGGCGGAGGTTTGCGACAGGGTATACTGCTCCTCTACTAATATAAAAATGAAAGAATCTAATTACAATTTCTGTACAAATTGTATTACACTCCAATGAGACTCCATAGAATGAAAAGAGACATTTCTCCTAACTGTAAAATATGTACCTCTGAAAGTGGAACCTATATGCATGTATTTTGGAGCTGTAGAGAGATTGCCAGATTTTGGCAATCTATACATACTGCTGCACAGAAAATACTAGATGTACAGTTTGATATGACCCCGTGTCTCTATCTTCTTAATGCCCAGCAGGACTTTGTTCTTGACCCTGACAGAGAAAACTTGTTTATGACTATTACATACTTTGCTAAGAAATGTATTCTTCTATTGTGGGCCTCTAATACTTCTCCTACATTTAAAATGTGGATTGACCAGATTGTTGACTTTCTCCCTCTTGAAAAGCTCACTTATGACCTCCACAAGAGACAGCCCAAGTTTGATAGACTCTGGTCTCCACTAGTCAACTATATTTCACATTGGACTTAGTGAATGGGGTGATTAGGGACATGAGCAGATACATGTTGTGTAAGGTGCTGTAAAAACTAATTATTTGCTCGTCATCTCAGCTACGGCTGGAAATAGCTAATAAGAACCTTGATAGTGCTGCTGCAAGTTTTTAGATATATTTATATATTTTCTTTTATAGTTGTCATTTTTTTATTATTGTTAGTTATTTTTATTTTTTTAAGTCTGTCACATCTGTGAATGTGGAATGTGTTTTGTTGGTTGATAGAAAAACAAGAAAACTTAAACCTTTAAATTTATTTTTTATTTTCCTTGTTTTAGAATTGCACTATTATGTCAGATATGCAACATTATTTGATATATATGTGACACATTGTAGGCGGTAGAGCGAAGGCAGGAACACATCTGCTTTTTGAACAGACAGTAGACCTAGCCCACTTCAGCCACAATATCTAAAACCAACCAAATCTGTTCGGGAACATCGATATTGACATGTTTTCACAACTAACCTTATTTCATTAAACTGTTGAGAGCCCCTCTCTCTCATGGATGTGGTGAGATATTCTATAAGTTCAGACTATTAATTTTTCAAAACATAAAATATGCCCTATTATAACTATATACTAACCATGTACTTTCTCTCATTCGTGTGGTATTTAAAATTATTTTGCTAATGTAAAAGGAAGTAGAATTGCCTAACCCTAACCCATGCAATGCTTTATTAGCTGGTTATCTGCAGCCATAGCTGCAGGAAGTAGGGGTGCTGAGGGTGTTGCAGCACCCCCTGAAAAATCAAAAAACAAATGTTTTTTTATAAACAACCATTTTATTTTTTTTGTAGTGAAATGGACCTTTAATAATCATTTCATATAGTCTACTATACATTTCAAATAGTCTACTATAAAACATTATATTTTCACACACCCAATCAGAGTACTATTTACAATGCAAGAACGGGTATTCAGACATGCCCCTGGACTACAAGAAATTGAGATTTGGGAACTGTTAACTGAATGAAATAAATCAATATTTAACAGATGTGTTGATATTGGTCTCTTTTGTCTTTTATTCTCTGGTTTGAACAGCACAAAACAGAAATAGCATCAGGATATATAAAGCACAGTCACGGATATAAAAGTTAAACATATGAAATCAACAAATAAAAGCAAGGCAATGGCTGCTAGTACAGGCCAGGAAGGCAATGGGTGTATACGAAATATGTAATACTAAATACTATTTAGAATGTACTGTTAAGTAAAAAATGAATGCAGTAAGCAACAAATATAAACATACTAGGATCATACATACTAGGCTCATACATACTAGGATCATACATACTAGGCTCAAACATTCTAGAATCATACATTCTAGGATCATACAATCTAGGCTCATACATACTAGAATGTGTATTCTAATGCAGTGTTTCCCAATTCCGGTCCTCAAGTACAACCAGAAGTAGGACCATATTTCTGTGGCCCATAGATAAGTACACCTTATTCTACTTGTCATCTAATCACCAATCCCTTGACAGGTGTTAATCAGGTGTTGTTGTCCGGGGCTACAACAAAAACGTGTGCTGTTGGGGGTACTGGAGGACTGGGGTTGGGAAACTGATTGAATGCCCAATTGCGTTTACTGACATACGTTCATTCTGGTACAACACGTCCCCTAATCTTAATTGCATCTGTTGTCAAACACACCTGGGGCTGAAAAGATGATTGTCTTCCACAATATCATGCAGTGAATTCTTAGCCGACATGTGAATGACATCCTAGCATTTAAAACATTTGCCGTGACCGAATACCCACACTTGCGTTCTACATAGTAGGCTTTTTGAGTATGTAAAAAGAGAGTTTTATAGTATGTTGTGATTTCAAACATCGAGTACGCTTAAATGCCAGGATGTCATACTCATTTGGCCTTTTCATCTCCTAGAATTCACTGCACCCTATTGAGGAAGAGAATCGTCTTCTCACAAGTGTGTTTGACAACAGCTGATAATCAGAATAGGGGACGCTCTCTACAAAAATAAACCAAGGGAGGGGAACAATCGCCATTGTCCATTAGATGACGCCTTCTCAGTATGGATAAGTATGTTGATATTTGTTGCTTTCTGAATGTGTTTTTACTAAACGGTACGTTCTATCTAGTATGTAGTATGATTAGTACACAGAATGTCGTTTTAGGAATTAGTAGGCAAGAAATGTCACATAGGCTACTATTTAAATTTAAATTTCAAATTTTTCAAACCTAAACAGCCTACTATTTAGGAAGCAGGTACAGGTGTCCGGACTCTGACAATTTCTCTGGGAAAGTACAGGTGAACATTCTGCACATTTGTAGTTATCGTTCTATAGCTGTTGCAGTTTAAACATGTGATTTACAACACTGTTGTTAAAGGAATGTGGAGCAAAGATCTTAATATTATACTATTTCAGCTTTTACACCATCTTCATCCTCCTCCTCATCATTACTGTCCAGTAGGTTTTGACATTTTATGTACTATGTTGTATTTACATATTAATTTCCATCAGTAATGTTGTTAGGGGGTGCATGTTATTACTATCTTCAAACTAATCTATGTTTTACGGCAGGAAATATCATAGGGGAAACCCTTCAATATCAGAGGGTTATGCCTTATTTGAATGGGTAGTTAAGACTCTCACAGTATACTACATTTGCTTGATGGATTTCCCAAGTTTTCCATCTCTGCTTTCTGTTTTGTCTCCAATTCCTCCATTTTATCAGTCAGTGCTTTTTCATTATGACCATATTCACCCTTTAATTTATCAGTCTCCTTTTTGTGCTTTTGCATAAGTTCCTCCTTCTCTTTTTTATATTTCTCAAACTTTTCACTTTTGTAATTTTTTCTAAAGAAGTTTAATTCCTCTGCTTGTCTTCTGGCCTCTTGATCATATTTATCCTTCTTTTCTTTGGTTTCCCTTTCGTGCTCTGCCTTCATTTCCTTCCATTTCTTCTCTTCTTGTTCTCTCCTGACTTTATCTTCCTTCTCTTTCCTCATGTTTTCTTCTTTACGTTCTTGTTGAAATGTTTCCTCCAGTTTTCTTAGTCTTAGTCTCTCCTCCACTCTTCGATTTACATCCTCTTGAAATCTTGTTTCCTGTTCCTCGCTACGTTCTCTCTCCCACTGCTCTTGTTGCATTGTCATTTTGTCTGTCAACTCTCTCCTCTTTTCTTCAAAGTCTTTTTCTATTCGGTCTCTTTCTTTCTGCTCGGTTTCTCTCCTCTGCTCTTCTGATTCCTTCATCTTTATTATATCTTGTTCCCTCTCTCTTTCAAATTGCTCTCTCAATATCCTCTGTTTTTTCTCTTGTTCTACAAGAGTTTCTACCTCCTTCTGTCTCCTTAGCCTTTCTTCTTCCTGTTGTCTGTCTCTTTCTTTCTTCAATTGTTCCTCCCATTCCTCTTTTTCTCTACGCATGACATCTTGGAGTTCTGTTTGACCTTTCTCTGCTTTCTTTATTTTGCTTTGCCACTCTTGTCTTACTTTCTCTTCCTTCTTTCTCCTCTCATCCTCTTCTTTCTCTGTTCTTTTAATTTCTTCCTCCTGTTCCCTTTTCAGTTCTGCAAACTGCCTTTCTTGATTTTTAACAAGTTTTTGTCTGTCTTTCTCTTCCTTTCTCTGTCGTTCCATTCTCCTTTTATATTCTTCTTCCTTTTCTCTTTGTTGTTTTTCCAACCTTTCTTTCTGAGTATTTATCTCTTTCTCCATCTTTTCTTTTTCTGCGACCCAATTWRTCCTTTTTAACTTTTCAACMTCTTTCCTTTTTTTGTCCTTCAACTCTCTTTCTTCCTTCTCTGCTTTKTCTTTGTCTTCATGCTCTTTTCTAATAGKTTCCTCTCTCTCTCTKWWRWGTTTTTCTCTCAGCTGTCTTTCCTCCTGAACTTTCAATCTCTCCTCTTCCAACTTTGATTTCATATTTTCCATGTCTGTTTCATGGCTGACCTTCAGTTTCTCCATGTCAGCCTTTATCTCCATCTCTCTCTCCTTCAGTATTGCTTCTTGTTTTTGTTTTATGGCTGCCTCTGCCTCCTGGAACATCTCACTGGTGTAGAAACTGCCCTTGTTCATGGACACCATTTTGTTAATCTTCTTAAGAAGCTCAGTGACCTGTGTGCGGTTATTGTCTTTGTTGTTGAAGAGATGGAGTCTGTCTCCACAATCTCTGATCAGTTTCTTCAGTTTGGCGCACGTGCTTTCCCCAATGTAATCTTCAATTGATTCATTTTCCAAGTCATCTCCTCTAGTAAACAGAACTAAGCAGAACATTCCTGCCCGTGGACCAAAGGTTGTCTCTATGAGGTCCAAAGTGTCCAGCTCCTCTTGTGTGATTCTCCCGATACACAACACTATGATAAACACATGGGGTCCAGGAGCTGACAGGGAAACACATTTCACTATCTCTTGCTGCACATCTTTTTTAGACAATTTTGTGTCAAAAAGGCCAGGGGTGTCCACCACAGAAACTGTTCTTCCATCAACTTTGCCGACTGCCTTCTTGCAAACTGTTGTCACAGAATCAGTGCAGGGTTTAGACTCAAATTCCTTTCTGCCCAGGATAGTGTTTGCGGAGGCGCTCTTCCCATTTCCAGTTTTCCCAATCAGCACCACCCTTATGCACTCTGTGCTGGAGCACTCCATTTCAGCACCTACAAATTAAACAATAAATGATAAGAAATTATTGTTAATTACTGCATGAATTTATTTTGAAATCAACACAGAAGGTCCATAGTGTTAAATCATTGCTTTCCCAATCACCCCCCAATATTTGTTCCTCCCTGTGTTCAACAAACTCACCTTGTGACATGTTCCTGATTCTCTCCTCTAAATCCTTGATTCTTCTGTTTTGCTCCAGTTCTGATTGGTGTTTAGCCTCCATGTACATGTACAGAGTGTAGCAGGTTCTGTTCTGATCCATAATTTTGACTATTTCTGCTATAAGTTCTGTCGTCTGCTTGGCGTTATCAATCTTCAAAGCATCAAAGATTTTATACCGCCCTCCGCATATCTTGATCAGTTGCTTTGTGTCTGCATTTTGTTCCACGAAGTCAACTGCAGTTTTATCAACTGGAATGTTATCCTGTCTAAACAGGACCATGGCAAAGTCATTGACTCGTGAGCTGAGWATCTTCTGGATGGTCTCCAACTCTCCTTTGTCTTCATCAGTGATTGGACCTAAAGGTACGACCAGGAGGAAAGCATGGACTCCAGAGTCACAGAGAGAGACACAGTGGAAAGTCTCACGCATCACTTCCTCCTGAGTGAGATGTGTTCCATACAGAGCAGGCAGCTCGATGAGGGTGACAGGACGARCACACACCTCTCCTTCTCTCTTCACACACACTGAGGAGGAGCTGGACTTTGGACTGGACTCTGTCTGACCCAGTATGGCATTGGCTGTAGAAGTCTTCCCAGCTCCTCTTCTGCCACACAGCACCACGTTCAGTCTCTGAGCCTTTGGTGTCATGGTATCATGTGTTGTCTCTTCATTGGAGGTGAGGTATCTCCATTCATTCTCCTCTACCATCTTTTCTATCTTTTCAGTTAACTCTTTGTGGTCACTTCCTTGTTTGTACATTTCATGATGCCTTCCTCCACATTCTTCAATCATTTGTCTCAGATGAGGATTTCCTGTGACTCCCTCGTGAGTAATGATCACCATTGAGTGCTTGAAGGACTCTTTACCAAATATGCTCAGGATCAACTTGAATGTATTTCTGTTCTCCTCTGTGAACTCCTCAGGCTTCAACACCAGCAGGAACCCATGAGGCCCAGGAGCAGAGAGGGACTTACATTTCTCTATCTCCTGCATCAGGGACTCCACAGTCAGAGCAAAGAAGTCTGGAGTCTTTACAACAGTTACAGACTTGCCTTTCAACTTCCCACTGGCTGACCACCATGGCTTTTTTTTGCCCAACAAACCAGCAGGAAGGCCTAATCCTGGAGAAGCCCCTTGCTGTAGGATCATGTTACCCACTGTTTTCTTCTTGTCGTCACTCCTCCCCAGAAGCACAATCCTGAGTTGAGACACTGTAAATCACATGAACACATTGATTGATATAAGGATATGCAGATAAAACTATGCAGTTTATAATTTTCATACTGGATTGTCCCTGCTGCAAATTAAAATGGGCCCTTTTCTTGTGATGCTTGTGATTAAAAAACTTGACAGCAATAGTCAGTTATATTAAGTAAGTACATGTGGATTAAATCCTCAATTTAGCTAATACAATGTACTACTATTACATGACCCATGTACCAATGTCCCTCTTGGGAATGTTTTCACAATTGTTAAGAATTTTACAAACATAATCTAATTACATTATCAAAAATAAACCTTTTGAAGTCCTGCTCTGCAAGATGAGTACATCATAGTTAGTCAAGTGAATAAGAAAACGGTTATCTATTTTCTGTCACATGTAAATTCTGCTTACACAGCTGTTATATCGTTTTAGCCTATCAAGATAAATTTTGAAAACAGAGCTTCAAAAATAATGATAATTTGGACAAATCTGAACTGAACCGTAGCCATCCCACTTTAATATAGAAGTGGCAACATGGTGTAAATGAGACTGAATTTTACTCACCACATTTTTCTCCACAATGTGATTGCTCCCCCATTTTTTCATTAATTGACGTCAACCCTGAAAAATGTGTTGACAATCAATACCAGTGACCTTATCTTTGCAGTCCCTTTCAACCAAGCATGATGAAACAACAAAGCAGTCATCCTTAATGAGGAGTGAATATAGGTTGACAGTATTAATGCTATAGTTCAATAGCATTTTTCACGGTTCAAGTCCAAATCATCCTAAAGTGTCTGAAATTGATTGTAGTTCAATGAAGTTACTTTAACATGATTTTAATCTACACGGTCCCGTGTAGCTCAGTTGGTAGAGCATGGCGCTTGCAACGCCAGGGTTGTGGGTTCGTTTCCCACGGGGGGCCAGTACAAAAAAAGTATGAATGTATGTACTCTTAAGTCGCTCTGGATAAGAGCGTCTGCTAAATGACTTAAATGTAAATGTTTATCCCAGAACTAAAGTCTTATGTAATTGGTCAACTGCTCGATTCAGTTCAGGGTCCATACGTGTCAAGAGAAGGGATTTAAGAGACGCTAGAACGAGGAATGGAACCGGAACAAGGATCTCCACCTTCTCTCTTTGGAAGTTACGGCCGAATGTTCCCTCCCCCTCCGGGAGTCGAAAGATGCTAACACCTGTGAAATCGTGATTTGTTCAAATAAATGACGAAAAACACAAACACTGGTACTACTGCTGCTCCCTATCCCATGCAGCACGCATTCCTTCCTGGCAGATTTTAGAAGTTACGTTTTCGTAGTTCTGTAAACAAGAGACTTTGATGATTTTGACATGAAGCTTCAAAAAATACAAACATTAGGGATGTTGACTGGCATTAGATTTGTGCCACAGATGCTAAAAAGTTAGCATTTGGAGACTGTGGCCAGGTAAACAAAACCAAAGCATGGGTCCAAAAAGTCCTTGTCCAAAAAGTGCTGACAGGGTAATGTGGGGGAACTATCCCTTTAATACGGTCAACTTATATTCAATGCTCATCTCACTATAACTTTTGTCAATGTGCTGTATACTTACCAATTTCTCTAACTTTCCCCCATTTGTCCAATTTTGCTGATTCTTCTTGTTCCAAATCATCCTTTCCAAGTTCTTCCTCAGAGGAAGATTTTAGGCTCCAATCAGTTTTACTCGTATGGATTTCCTCTTTCCCTTGTACCATGTCACTTGTAGTATCTTCAAATATATCACAGGTGAGATAGTCTCCTCCATTCTCCTTTACAATCTTGTCAACATCTGCCATAAGTTGAGTGTGGTCACTGAGGTGCTGCCTCCCTCTACAGGCTCTGACCATCTGATTCAGAGGGTGATCCTCACCCATGTGTCCCCTCTTGTCTTCATGAGTTGTCAGTACCATTGAGTAGTCAAAGGACCGTTCACTGAGGGTGTCTAGGATTGTCCTGATTCTGTCTCCCTCTTCTTGCGTGAACTTCTCAGGCTGCAGCACCAACAGGAACACATGAGGTCCCGGTTTAGACAGAGTGACACAGCAACGCAGTTCCTCTGAGAGTTTGTCATGTGAGATGTGAGGGTCTAACAGGTCTGGAGTATTGATCACAGCTATGTGTCTTCCCTCCACGTGACCCCTGGCTCTCTCACAGTGGTTTTGTACACAGTTAAGGTCAAATGCCTCTCTTTCCAGGATCAAGTTCCCAACAGCACTCTTCTCAGAGCCATTCTTTCCGAGCAGCACAATCCTTCGCCCTGTAGGACTTTCAGACACTGTAACATAAACACCACCACAACCTTATTTAAAATGTCTGCTGGAAAACATTGTTGAAAATGTTGACACCAACATTTTTGTTTGCTTTCCTTTCTGGATTACACCATGAACCTTATGCACCATATTACAACAGAACAACATAAATCCACAACTCTTAAATCTAGAGGAATCAAAAATCAGTTGAAATAAATCAGGCTGATATTTTATTGATCACTCACTCTCTGGGGGTAATTCCATACTGTTGCGTTTCTGGGGCCCTGGATTCGAGACTGAAAACACATCAAATTAACACAAGCATTAGTATTTTGTAAAGTTGTTCATGTTGATTGTTGCTTGAACTCAGGGTAGTATTAAACGAGTGATTTAAAGACTAACTGGGGAAAAAAAGTTCACGAAAAATGGAACAATTACAAACACAAATAGGTGCTAAGTTGCATTTTAAAAAAACTGTCCAGGCACTCGTGAGGGTTTGAAAGTTAAAATGTATGGGCTAAAACATACAGCTTAAGCCCCACCCTCTTCAACATATATATCAACGAATTGGCGAGGGCACTAGAGCAGTCTACAGCACCAGGCCTCACCCTACTAGAATCTGAAGTCAAATGTCTACTGTTTGCTGATGATCTGGTGCTTCTGTCCCCAACCAAGGAGGGCCTACAGCAGCACCTAGATCTTCTGCACAGATTCTGTCAGAACTGGGCCCTGCCAGACCTGGGCCCTGCCAGTAAATCTCAGTAAGACAAAAACAATGGTCTTCCAAAAAAGGTCCAGTCGCCAGGACCACAAATACAAATTCCATCTGGACACTGTTGGCCTAAAGCACACAAGAAATTATACATACCTAGGCCTAAACATCAGAGCCACAGGTAACTTCCACAAAGCTGTAAACGAGCTGAGAGACAAGGCAAGAAGGGCCTTCTATGCCATCAAAAGGAACATCAAATTCAACATACCAATTAGGATCTGGCTAAAAATACTTGAATCAGTTTTAGAACCCATTGCGCTTTATGGTTGTGAGGTCTGGGGTCCGCTCACCAACCAAGAATTCACAAAACGGGACAAACACCAAATTGAGACTCTGCATGCAGAATTTTGCTAAAATATCCTCCGGGTACAACGTAAAACACCAAATAATGGATGCAGAGCAGTGAGCATAGCCTTGCTTTTGAGAAAGGCCGCCGTAGGCAGACCTGGCTTTCAAGAGATGACAGGCTATGTGCACACTGCCCACAAAATAAGGTGGAAACTGAGCTGCACTTCCTAACCTCCTGCCAAATGTATATTAGAGACACATATTTCCCTCAGATTACACAGACCCACAAAGAATTAGAAAACAAACCATATTTTAATAAACTCCCTATTAGGTGAAATACCACAGTGTGAAATCACAGCAGCAAGATTTGTGACCTGTTGCCACAAGAAAAGGCCAACCAGTGAAGAACAAACACCATTGCAAATACAACCCATATTTATGTTTATTTATTTTCCCTTTTGTACTTTTTTTGTATTTTTTTATAAAAAAAAAAAAAAAATGTATCCCCTTTTCTCCCCAATTTTCGTGGTATCCAATCGCTAGTAATTACTATCTTGTCTAATCGCTACAACTCCCGTACGGGCTTGGGAGAGACGAAGGTAGAAAGCCATGCGTCCTCCGAAGCACAACCCAACCAAGCCGCACTGCTTCTTTAACACAGCGCGCCTCCAACCCGGAAGCCAGCCGCACCAATGTGTCGGAGGAAACACTGTGCACCTGGCCCCCTTGGTTAGCGCGCACTGCGCCCGGCCCGCCACAGGAGTCGCTGGAGCGCGATGAGACAAGGATATCCCTACCGGCCAAACCCTCCCTAACCTGGACGACGCTAGCCCAATTATGCGTCGCCCCACGGACCTCCCGGTCGCGGCCGGCTGCGACAGAGCCTGGGCGCGAACCCAGAGACTCTGGTGGCACAGCTAGCACTGCGATGCAGTGCCCTAGACCACCCCTTTTGTACTTTAACTATTTGCACATCGTTACAACACTGTATATAGACATATTATGACATTTGAAATGCCTTTATTCTTTTGGAACTTCTGTGAGTGTAATGTTTACTGTTCGTTTTTATTGTTTATTTCACTTTTGTTTATTATGTGCTTCACTTGCTTTAGCAATGTTAACATGTTTCCCATGTCAATAAAACCCTTAAATTGATTTACATTTTTTAATTTGACCCCCTTTTCTCCCCAATTTTCGTGGTATCCAATCGCTAGTAATTACTATCTTGTCTCATCGCTACAACTCCCGTACGGGCTCGGGAGAGACGAAGGTCGAAAGCCATGCGTCCTCCGAAGCACAACCCGACTATGATCACAATTCATTACTTCCTATTTAATTAGCTAAACATGAATAATTGCATAATAACACAACAAACTGAGTTATAGGTTATGTATTACATCTGTTTGCCAGGTCCAGGTAGACTAAACAAGTGGCACAGACTGATTTTTAATGACTCCAGTGATAGCTTAATTTCTCTATATATTAATGTATGTAATGGTAGGCTACAATAGCCTGCAATGGCATATAAATTAATAGCCTACTTGATGGCCAACCGATGCTAATCTAGCGTATCATCCTCCACATTTAATGTAATTTTCATTGTGGACTTTTTCCCATAACACAAGCACGTGAGGGAGGTCCATAATTTACATTTAAAATGTCCACTCGTGCAGTGCTTCAGACCCAAGAACTGAGCATGAGTAAAACCCTTAACTTAATACTGTTATCCATAAGAAAAGCAGACTTAATACTGTTATCCATAAGAAAAGCAGACTTAATACTGTTATCCATAAGAAAAGCAGACTTAATACTGTTATCCATAAGAAAAACAGACTTAATACTGTTATCCATAAGAAAAGTAAAGTATCCTTTAATACTGTTATCCATAAGAAAAGTCGACAGTAGTATGCAGTTTTATTTAAACCACCTCAGAGCTAATTTATCTAAAGCGCTCTAGTGGTTTTCCAATGCTTTGTCTCCGTTATATCAGTTCTAGTTATTGTTTTATGGAAAAGGAGTGTCTCCATAATGATCAATCTATATAGACTACCTACAACTGGTAAAAAAGTTGTCACGACGTGCACCCGTGCTGCTCTGTCAACATGACTGCTGCCTGTGCTGCAGCACTCAATTTCAATTTAAGGGCTCTCTGCAGGTCATTCACTAGGTCCCCCGTGTGGTTCTGGGATTTTTGCTCACCGTTCTTGTGATCATTTTGACCCCACGGGGTGAGATCTTGCGTGGAGACCCAGATCGAGGGAGATTATCAGTGGTCTTGTATGTCTTCCATTTCCTAATAATTGCTCCCACAGTTGATTTCTTCAAACCAAGCTGCTTACCTATTGCAGATTCAGTCTTCCCAGCCTGGTGCAGGTCTACAATTTTGTTTCTGGTGTCCTTTGACAGCTCTTTGGTCTTGGCCATAGTGGAGTTTGGAAAGTGTGACTGTTTGAGGTTGTGGACAGGTGTCTTTTATACTGATAACAAGTTCAAACAGGTGCCATTAATACAGGTAACGAGTGGAGGACAGAGGAGCCCCTTAAAGAAGAAGTTACAGGTCTGTGAGAGCCAGAAATCTTGCTTGTTTGTAGGTGACCAAATACTTATTTTCCACCATAATTTGCAAATAAATTCATTAAAAATCCTACAATGTGATTTTCCGGATTTTCTTTTCTTCTCATTTTGTCTGTCATAGTTGAAGTGTACCTATGATGGAAATTACAGGCCTCTCTCATCTTTTTAAGTGGGAGAACTTGCACAATTGGTGGCTGACTAAATACTTTTTTTGCCCCACTGTATATCAGACATGTACCCTGGGAATTACAAAAACATACTTTTTACTGTTCTAATTATGTTGTAACCAGTTTATAATAGCAATAAGGCACCTCAGGGGTTTGTGGTATATTGCCAATATACCACAGCTAAGGGCTATGTCCTAAGAACAGCCCTTAGCAGTGGTATATTGTCCATATAGCACAACTCCTTGGGCCTTATTGCTTAATCATAGCAGTTAAAACAAGTTAAATTAACATCCATTGATGGAAAAGGATCTGGAGAGTTTAATAAGGGCGATGTATCTTTTCTCTTGCAACATATTCTTAAACTCGCAATAATTATTATTGTGTTGGAAAACCAAATTTAGCTTCTTAGCCTACATTAATTATGTCGATATTCCTCCTTAATTTACTCAATAACATCATGGGGAAAGAATTTATTGGATAAATGTGGCAACTCCTCTCTTGCTGTGAAAAAAATAATGTTGGGGCTAGTTTTCAACCCGTGTGGGCAGGTTTTTCAGGGGTCATTGGACTAGACATTTTAGCTTGACCTGGCAACCCATGCAGCATCTTCCACATTCCAGACCCTGCAGCCACAGCCAACTAGCTAAGCCATGGTTACTTTACTATATTGTCATCGGCACTCCAGTAAATTAGTTCATGATAAATCTTTTGACAGTGATTATCCAACAAAGTAAATTTAGCCTCCAATTTAACTCCCAGCTATGTTGCAAATGTGAAGTGTAAGTCATGCCTATTGATCATTAACTCGTGTGGATACTCACTTTATTAACCGTAGCTGTTAAAGCTCGAAGAGGGAGAGAGCTGCCGCTCTAGCAGGCATGGGAGGGGCCATACCGCAGAGTTTCTAAACCCAGAGGTGCAACATTGCAAGACTTCGGGAAAGCTTGCGAAGCAGACTAAGTAGAACAAGCCGGGGTGTGGGGTTAAAGAAGTCAATGAGAGAAGTGAAAAATGATTCCTTAGCTGTTCATTTTCTCGAAATCTAAAGGCACAACGTAGATTCGAGCCGATGTCTTAATAAGTATTTGAACATGTATTTACTCCAACTTCGTGAAAGTGACAATCTGGCAAGTTTTTATTTTTGTCAAAACTACTTTATATCAAAGGAGTGTCTTGAGTTCACCACCTGCACATGCGCACAGACGACCTTTAGCCCCAATGACTTGTTTCTGCGCACGAGCTTAGCTTGCCAACGTTGCCATGACATCGCTTACAAGTGTGATCAGGGATTTCTATTGGATAAGGAGTTTTAGCCTATCTTGATACTATACTGTCTTAGGCGGTACAGTGAGCTGGTGACAACGGGAGTTACTCAACTGAATGATTTCAACCGAAATGTGTCTTCCGCATTTTAACCCAACCCATCTGAATAAGAGGTGCGGGGGCTGCCTTACCGATATTCGTCATTTTAATTCCATTTTACATTTATTATATATCTCCTAACTTTTGCAACACGCGGAGGCTCTATGACTGTAGCCTGTTGCCGCTTTGATGTATAATTGGCAGCATAAATTAAACAGTTGTCTCTCTCTATACTGCAGCAGTCGCGTTCGGATCTGTACGGGCGCTTCCGGACAAATCAGTTAAAATTACACCTACAGTACCGTGACAATCATATCAGTTACGACACAGACCCGTGACATTTAGATTATTAACATTCAGGTATTACATTTTTATAAATAAACTGTAAAACAATAATATGGTGCCTGCCTGATGAAGGCCTTCTCCAGAACCCCTTGTTTGAGATATTTCCGGTAAATGATTTTACAAAGATACAGCATAGAGTGTTGTAGGCCATACTAGACGAAGAGCAGTTGCCCAATATGAGCCCCCCCAAAAAATATTTTGCTAGTTTGGCAAATTCAGTTAGAAATGTAGGCCAACAATATGAATGATACGTTACAAGATTTGATGAACATCAGGCCAATATATATATATATATTGTTGAGGTTTTACTGCTCTTACCTTTGTCTCTGAATGATGCAGAGTCCGCCATTTCATCATTAAAATGTCTGCACTGTGACAGATAAATGTGAAAGTGAAAGTTGCAGGAAAACATGTGCCTCCTACGTGTTAAAATGACAATTTGTGGAGAGACTTCAATCTACGTGTTGAATATGTTTACAAACCATTAACTTGCGCATTTGTAACCAGAATAACAATAAGACTGAATGTTCTCCACCTGGCAGACAGTGCATTCGGAAGGTTTTCAGACCCCTTGACTTTTTCCACATTTTGTTACGTTACAGGCTTATTCTAAAATTGATTGAATCGTTGCCCCCTCATCAATCTACACACAATACCCTATAATGAGAAAGCAAAAACAGGTTTTTCTACATTTGAGCAAATTTATAAAATAAAATAAACTTAAATATCATATTTACATAAGTATTCAGATCCTTTACTCAGTACTTTGTTGAAGCACCTTTGGAAGCGATTACAGCCTCAAGTCTTGGGAATGACGCTACAAGCTGGCATACCTGTATTTGGGGAGTTTCTCCCATTCTTCTCTGATCCTCTCAAGCTCTGTCCGGTTGGATGGTGAGCATCACTCTATGAAGAGTCTTTGTGGTTCCAAACTTCTATTTAAGAGTGATGGAGGCCACTGTTTTCTCTGGGACCTTCAATTTTGCAAAACATTTTTGGTACCCTTCCCCAGATCTGTGCCTCGACACAATCCTGTATCGCCGCTCTACGGACAATTCCTTCGACCTTATGGCTTGGTTTTTGCTCTGACATGCACTGTCAACTATGGGACCTTATATAGACAGGTGTGTGCCTTTCCAAATCATGTCCAATCAATTGAATTTACCACAGGTGGAATCCAATCAAGTTGTAGAAACATCTCTTTAGCCGGAGCTAAATTTCGAGTCTCATAGCAAATGGTCTGAATACCATTGGTCTGAATACCACACAGTAAATGTGTTATTTCAGTTTAATATTTTTTTTATAAATTTGCACACATTTCTAAAAAKCWGTTTCTGCTTTGTCATTATGGGGTATTGTGTGTAGATTGATGAGGGGAAAAAACTATTTAATCCATTTTAGAAGAAGGTTGTAACGTAACAAAATGTGGAAAAAGTCAAAGGGTCTGAATACTTTCCAAATGCACTGTACTTTAAATTGCATACCCAAGTCATCTAAGTGAATTAAACCCAGCTCATTTAGCCAGCTTGCAGTTGAAAACAAAAACACATACAAACATTCTGCTCTTTCCAGTTGAAGTTTTGAGAGTGTTTTGACAAACATTGTTCAACAAACAAACACATTTTTATTGTACAATTCAAATAAATGTTATATATGATTGATATTCGGCGTATACTGTGCACATCCCCAATCCCACATCAAAGTAATTAGCTAAATTACTTGGTTTGATGTTACTCTGAAGTGATTTGAGTTGGTCAGGTAGATCAGGCTAGGCAAAACAAAACTGTAAAGACAGAATTATAAAATCACCAGGTACAGTACCAGTACCTACAGTACAGTATATAGTGTTATTATAAAATGTCATGTTTTGTCTTTGATCATCATGTCTTGTCCCTGTGCTTCCCTCTGCTGGTCTTATTAGGTTTTTTCCCTCTTTCTATCCCTCTCTCTCCCCCTCCCTCTCTCCCTCTCTCGCTCTATCGTTCCGTTCCTGCTCCCAGCTGCTTCTCATTCTCCTAACTACCTCATTTACTCTTTCACACCTGTCCCCTATTTGCCCTCTGATTAGAGTCCCTATTTTCTCCTCTGTTTTCCGCTTCTGTCCTTGTCGGATTCTTGTTTGATGTTTGCTGGTCTGTGTCCTTGTTCCGCCCTGTCGTGTTTTTGCCTTCTTCAGATGCTGCGTGTGAGCAGGTGTCTATGTCAGCTACGGCCTGTGCCTTCCTGAAGCGACCTGCAGTCTGTGGTCGCGTCTCCAGTCGTTCCTCTCTACTGACGAGAGGATTTCAGTTTCCTGTTTTGGATTTACCTAGGATATTATCCAGGAGTATCATTGTTTGTTTGAGACTGGAATAAAGACTCTGTTTCTATTAAGTCGCTTTTGGGTCCTCTTCACCAGCATAACATAAAATGGTCCATCCCTACCATGACGGACCGAGAACCCACGCCACAACGCCACCTACTCCAGGAACACTGTCAATACCACTGATCCAGAAAACACAAGGCATTTCTAGGTCAGGACTGACAGTAGCCTACAGATTTCCGGAAGGCAGTACTGATACTAACCAAACCATCTGCTACAGTATTTCAATGATAAAAGTTGAATGTTATGGATAGACATTATACATTGAGGATGATATGTAGATAGTAACCATAGTTACATATGAAAGAGCCAGGGGAGGTTGTTACACACAGGGGCTCTGTTAATTGATATTAGGCCGTCATTGTAAATAAGAATTTGTTCTTAACTGACTTGCCTAGTTAAATATAGGTAAAAATAATCAAATATGAGAGAAAGGAGGAAGTATAGAATAAGTAATGTGATTGAAGAAGAGTTGTGAGTTAGGCCGTGGGTTGTAGAAGAGTTTGAGTTAGGCCGTGGGTTGTAGAAGAGTTGTGAGTTAGGCCGTGGGTTGTAGAAGAGTTGCGAGTTAGGCCGTGGGTTGTAGAAGAGTTGTGAGTTAGGCCGTGGGTTGTAGAATAGTTGTGAGTTAGGCCGTGGGTTGTAGAAGAGTTGTGAGTTAGGCCGTGGGTTGTAGAAGAGTTGTGAGTTAGGCTGTTAGTTGAAGATGAGTTGTGAGTTAGGCCGTGGGTTGCTGAAGAGTTGTGAGTTAGGCCGTGGGTTGCTGAAGAGTTGTGAGTTAGGCCTGGGTTGTAGAAGAGTTGTGGTTAGGCCGTGGGTTGTAGAAGAGTTGTGAGTTAGGCCGTGGGTTGTAGACGAGTTGGAGTTAGGCCGTGGTTGTAGAAGAGTTGTGAGTTAGGCCGTGGGTTGTAGAAGAGTTGTGAGTTAGGCCGTGGGTAGTAGAAGAGTTGTGAGTTAGGCCGTGGGTAGTAAAGAGTTGTGAGTTAGGCCGTGGGTTGTAGAAGAGTTGTGAGTTAGGCCGTGGGTTGTAGAAGAGTTGTGAGTTAGGCCGTGGGTTGAAGAAGAGTTGTGAGTTAGGCCGTGGTTGTAGAAGAGTTGTGAGTTAGGCCGTGGGTTGTAGAAGAGTTGTGAGTTAGGCCGTGGGTAGTAGAAGAGTTGTGAGTTAGGCCGTGGGTTGTAGACGAGTTGTGAGTTAGGCCGGGGGTTGTTGAAGAGTTGTGAGTTAGGCCGTGGGTTGTAGAAGAGTTGTGAGTTAGGCCGTGGGTTGTTGAAGAGTTGTGAGTTAGGCCGTAGGTTGTAGAAGAGTTGTGAGTTAGGCCGTGGGTTGTTGAAGAGTTGTGAGTTAGGCCGTGGGTTGTAGAAGAGTTGTGGGTTGTAGAAAAGTTGTGCAGGGCTCTGAATACTTATGCAAATAAGGTATTTCTGTTTTATTTGCACTGTGATGGTGCCGTCTTGTGAAGGTGCCGTCTTGTGAAGGTGCCGTCTTGTGATGGTGCCGTCTTGTGATGGTGCGCGTCTTGTGATGGTGCGTCTTGTGAAGGTGCCGTCTTTGAAGGTGCCGTCTTGTGAAGGTGCCGTCTTGTGATGGTGCCGTCTTGTGATGGTGCCGTCTTGTGATGGTGCCGTCTTGTGATGGTGCCGTCTTGTGAAGGTACCGAGGATCACTGCCATCTTATCGGCTTTTAACCAACCGTGCTATTTTGTTAGTTTTTTCACATTGTTTGTAACTTATTTTGTACATAATGTTGCTGCTACCGTCTCTTATGACCGAAAAGAACATCAGAACAGCGATTACTCACCTCGAATTGGAAGACTATTTTTTCTTTAATAAGTCGGACTGGAAGGATATACTCCAAACACCCAAACAGACCCTCTTTAAGGGTCCTGTGTGCAGCAGGTGTAGAGAGTCAGGCGCAGGACAGCAAATATGAGTAATCAACGTATTTACTCAAATAGATAGATGTAAAAGTAACACACACGAGCACACCATGACGGACCGAAATTACAATAAATATTCACTCACAAACAATACATGGGGAACAGAGGGTTAAATAATAAACAAGTAATTGGGTGAGTGAAGCCAGGTGTTTAAGACACAGACAAAACAAATGGAAAATGAAAAGTGGATCGGCGGGGGCTAGAAGGCCGGAAACGTTGACCGCCGAACGCCGCCCGAACAAGGAGAGGGTCCAACTTCGACGGAAGTCATGACACTAACCCCCTTGACGCGCGGCTCCCGCAGCGCGCCAACGCCGGCCACGGGGACGACCCGGAGGACGAGGTGCAGGGCGATCCGGATGGAGACGGTGGAACTCCCTCAGCATCGAAGGGTCCAACACGTCCTCCACCGGCACCCAGCATCTCTCCTCCAGACCGTACCCCTCCCAGTCCAGGAGGTACTGAAGACCCATTGCCCGACGCCAAGATGGCTCTAACAGCATACGCCGGGGCCCCTCGATGTCCAGAGGGGGCGGAGGGACCTCCCGCACCTAAGCTTCCTGTAGCGGACCAGCCACCACCAGCCTGAGGAGAGACCCATGGAACGAGGGGTTAATACGATAATCAGAGGGAAGCTGTAATCTGTAACACACCTCGTTCACCCTCCTCAGGACTTTGAAGGGCCCCACAAACCACGGACCCAGGTTCCGGCAGGGCAAGCGGAGGGGCAGGTTTCGGGTCGAGAGCCAGACCCGGTGCGAACACCGGGGCCTCGCTGCGGTGGCGGTCGGCGCTGCAGGGCCTGGATTAACCTCTACATCACAAGAGGAACAGAGGAGGTGTGGATAAGGGTACGGCTAAAGGCTATAAGATGGTCGTCTAGTACATTCAGAACAGAGAGTAAAAGGAGCAGGTTTCTGGGTGCGGTAGAATAGATTCAAGGCATAATGTACAGACAAAGGTATCATGGCAGGGCTTCTTTATGACTGAAAGCTGACTGAAACATTATATAAAGACTCAGATGTAGAAGACATAACATGTATTTAAACTGAGCCATGGACTCTACACCTATTTCATGGATTTTCTTATATCTTGGACTGGACATTGAATTGCCAGAGCTCCATCCAGCCCTCATAAAAGGACATACAGTATATTACAGAACTCTTGACTGAGAAGCATAGACGAAATGGTGATGGGGGCCTCTTGTTTTTCAACTGTCACCAGACGTTGAGCACACACACTGGCCTCAAGGTGGAGCCAACTGCTGCTGACAGTTTTAAAAGCAGGTAGTATGCAGTGGAGAATGTAATGACTACCTGAACCCAAAGTGTGCATCTGGAAACCTGTGGAAATATGCCCTAAATTGCAGGTGTCGTCTTGTAAACGTTTGGTTTCTGGTGTGATTCTGCTGGTTAAAAGAGTTAGAGTCATCTCCGTTAAGATTGGCCTACTAAAGCTACTATAGATTTACTGCTCACTGAAAGCATGGCCATGTCCGATCACCCCTACTTGCATTCTAAATAGTAGACTGATTGGGTGTGCGAAAATAGAACGTTTTATAGTATGTGCAATTGTTTGTATATCCTGGATATTACGAAAGTTGTCTCACAGGGGTCGATTCAGGGTCCTGTACTTTTTACTGTTTACAATAACAATATTAACTAAATTGTAACCTGCCCTACTACAGTGCCTTTGGAAAGTATTCAGACCCCTTGACTTTTTCCACATTTTGTTACGTAACAGCCTTATTCTAAAATGGATTCAATTGTTTTATTTACTAATCAATCTACACACAATACCCCATCATGTGATATTTCTAAAAAACAGGTTTTTAGAAATATCACATTTACATAAGTATTCAGACCCTTTACTCAGTACTTTGTTGAAGCACCTTTGGCAGGGATTACAGCCTCCAGTCTTCTTGGGTATGACGGTACAAGATTGGCACACCTGTATTTGGGGAGGTTCTTCTCTGCAGATCCTCTTAAGCTCTGTCAGGTTGGATGGGGAGGGTTGCTGCACAGGTTCTCTTTTCAGGTCTCTCTCTTCCGGGCTCTGGCTGGGCTACTCAAAGAAATTCAGAGACTTGTCACAAAGCCACACCTGCGTTGTATTGGCTGTATGCTTAGGGTCGTTGTCCTGTTGGAAGGCGAACCTTCACCCCAGTCTGAGGTCCTAAGCACTCTGGAGCAGGTTTTCATCAAGGATCTCTCTGTACTTTGCTCCGTTCATCTTTCCCTCGATCCTGCCACTGAAAAACATCCCCACAGTATGATGCTGCCACCACCATGCTTCACTGTAGGGATGGTGCCAGGTTACCTCCAGACGCGATGCTTGGCAATCAGGCCAAAAAGTTCAATCTTGGTTTCATCAGACCAGAGAATCTTGTTTCTCATGGTCTGAGAGTCCTTAGGTTCCTTTTGGCAAACTCCAAGCGGGCTGTCATGTGCCTTTTACTGAAGAGTGGCTTCTGTCTGGCCACTCTACCATGAAGGCCTGATTGGTGGAGTGCTGCAGAGATGGTTGTCCTTCTGGAAGGGTCTCCCAGCTCCACAGAGGAACTCTGGAGCTCTGTCAGAGTGACCATCGGGTTCTTGGTCACCTCCCTGACCAAGGCCCTTCTCCCTGATTCCTAGGCCTCTAGGAAGAGTATTAGTGGTTCCAAACTTCTTCCATTTAAGAATGATGGAAGCCACAGTATTCTTGGGGACCTTCAATGCTCCAGACATTTTTTGGTACCCTTCCCCAGATCTGTGCCTCGACACCATCCCATCTCGGAGCTCTACGGACAATTCCTTTGACCTCATGGCTTGATTTTTGCTCTGACATGCACTGTCAACTGTGGGACCTTATATAGACAGGTGTTTGCCTTTCCAAATATTGTCCAATCAATTGAATTGACCACAGGTGGACTCCAATAGAGTTGTAGAAACATCTCAAGGATGATCAATGGAAACAGGATGCACCTGAGCTCAATTTCGAGTCTCATAGCAACAGTCTGAATACTTGTAAATGTAAATACGTTTTTATTTTTTTTATTTTTTTACATTTGCAAAAATGTCTAAAGACCAGTTTTCACTTTTTCATTACGGGGTATTATGTGTAGATTGATGAGGGGGAAACAATCATTTAATCAATTTTAGAATAAGGCTGTAATGTAACAAAATGTGGAAAAGGTCAATGGGTCTGAATACTTTTAGAATGCATACATCATATTGCTCATTCTGACATTTTAAAATTACATACATGTTAAAATTTCAAATCAATTTAATCTACATTTAAGATCAGCATGTGGGTGGGCATATGGCCTCTATCGTGGATCATCGCTACCATAACAAACTGCATAGAATATTAGACAGACATGGTTACTCAAAGGGTTTGGTCACTGATCTTTATCATTAAAGAATCTAGGGATAAGAGAGCTATCAGTCGATTATGGTATTTGCTGGGATCAGTTTTTAATTTGAGCCGAATCCTGCCGGAACAGGATCTGAAACTTCTCAGTTCTGGAATTCCGGCACCTATTTGCCTGGATCCGGTACCTCTCTGGCATGACAAATAATTGTCACTGTTTGCAATGTAAAAATCCAAATGAAAGCGATCAGAGTTGGGCTATATCAAGTTGCCTCCTTGTTAATTATCATGCCCACTAAAAAACATATTTTGAAAATGTAGATTTTCAGCCAACGCTTGGATATTGTGGGAATTGATTCAGGTTGGGCAGGGCCTGGGTTTAAGTTTGTGCAACATGGTAGCCCATGTTTGACCGACGTATGACCATTGTTATGGTGAGAGAGAGAAACGTGACATGTAGAGGCCATCTCTGTAACGAATGCGCTGAGAGTCGGGAAGCAAGTACAGGGAGTGAGTCTTTAATAAATTAACAGAACACAACACAAGGAACACGAACAACGCACTGACATGGAACAGAGTCAATAACACCTGAGGAGAGAACCCAAGGGGAGGGACAGATATAGGGAAGATAATCAAGGAGATGATGGAGTCCAGGTGAGTGTCATGAAGCGCTGGTGCACGTGATGATGGTGACAGGTGATAATCAGCAGCCTGGTGACCTAGAGGCCGGAGAGGGAGTATATGTGACAATCTCTCTCACAGAACTAGTATTAGATTCTATTATGATCGCTCTCTGCTCCGAAAGAGATGAGCCTGAAACTCTTTCTCCAGCATTGCACTTCATCATTTATTTAAATTAATTAAATATGAACGCTGTGAAAAAGTACATAAACAATCCCCAGACAGCACCTCCTGGAGTCAACTTAAAGCAGCCAAAGCCAAACTGAATTTGGACTATACTCGGGAGATAAAAAAAAAAGTTTTCCTTACTAAACAGAAATACCATGAGTATAGCAATAGGCCTAGTAGATTGCTTGCTTATCAATTAAAAAAAGAGCAGTCAGAGCGTACACTCATGGCTATCCGAACAGCAGAGGACGAGGTCACATATGACCCAAAAAAGATCAATTTAACTTTTCATGATTTTTACTGCAAACTATATATCTCTGAGAGAAAACATACGGAGGCAGAACTCCATTCCTTCCTAGAGGAAATCTCGCTACCTAAACTATCAGAGACCGACCAAGAAGATCTCAACTCCCCCTTCACTCCTGAGCAGGTCCAGGAGGCAATCACCTCCATGCCACCAAATAAGTCCCCAGGCCCAGATGGATTCCCCAGAGAGTTCTACAAAGCTTTTTGGCCCCAGCTTAGCCCTATTTTCATGCCAAAGCTGTATGATTTTTGCAAAAACGGAGTTCTCCCAGACTCAATGCACACAGCTCGCATTACAGTGTCGCTCAAAAAGACAAGGACCCTCTATCCTTCTCGTCCTTCCGGCCCATAAGCTTGTTGGATTTCGACTACAAAATAATTACCAAATTGCTCGCCGAAAGACTCTTCTTCCCAAAATAATAAAAGCGGACCAAACGGAATTTATTAGAGACAGGTGCTCTTCTGATAACATTCGCCGTCTTTTTGATATTATTGATCAAGTAAACGCACAGAAGACCCCTGTCCTGCTGCCTTCACTAGATGCTGAGAAGGCGTTCGACAGGATGGAGTGGAGCTTTCTGTTCTCAGTCTTAGAAAAGTTCAATATGGGCCCAAACTTTATTAAATGGATTAAATCACTATACTCTCATCCAAATGCCATGGTGACTACTAACGGACTGAACTCTGACAGATTCCTTTTGGGACGGGGCACAAGACAAGGATGCTCGCTGTCCCCCCCTGCTCTACTTGTTGGGGGCGGAACCTCTGGCAGAGTTGATAAGGATCAGTCCAGGTATTATGGGAGTTTCTGCAGGCGGCCTGCAGCTCTACATATCCTACCCTGAGAAATCCCTCCCATTTTAGACACAATTGCTCAGTATGGCAAGTTTTCASGATATAAGATCAATTTTAACAAATCCACTGTCTGCCCTCTCAATCTTACACTCACCAGCTCTATGAAGACACTCTGTCCGTTCCAATGGAAGACACAGGGGTTTCA
>NC_036859.1:35402215-35435085 GCF_002910315.2 Salvelinus sp. IW2-2015
AATGAAAACAGACATTTCTCCTAACTGTAAAAGATGTACCTTTGAAAGTGGAACCTATATGCATGTATTTTGGAGCTGTAGAGAGATTGCCAGATTTTGGCAATCTATACATACTGCTGCACAGAAAATACAAGATGTACAGTTTGATATGACCCCGTGTCTCTATCTTCTTAATGCCCAGCAGGACTTTGTTCTTGATCCTGACAGAGAAAATTTGTTTATGACTATTACATACTTTGCTAAGAAATGTATTCTTCTATTGTGGGCCTCTAATACTTCTCCTACATTTAAAATGTGGATTGACCAGATTATTGACTTTCTCCTTCTTGAAAAGCTCACTTATGACCTCCGCAAGAGACAGCCCAAGTTTGATAGACTCTGGTCTCCACTACTCAACCATATTTCAAATTGGACTTAGTGAATGGGGTGCTTAGGGAAATGAGCAGATACATGTTGTGTAAGGTGCTGTAAAAACTAATTATTTGCTCGTCATCTCAGCTACGGCTGGAAATAGCTAATGAGAACCTTGATAGTGCTGCTGCAAGTTTTTAGATATATTTATATATTTTCTTTTATAGTTGTCATTTTTTTATTATTGTTAGTTATTTTAATTTTTTTAAGTCTGTCACATCTGTGAATGTGGAATGTGTTTTGTTGGGTGATAGAAAAACAAGAAAACTTAAACCTTTAAATTTATTTTTTATTTTCCTTGTTTTAGAATTGCACTATTATGTCAGATATGCAACATTATTTGATATATATGTGACACATTGTAGGCGGTAGAGCGAAGGCGGGAACACATCTGCTTTTTGAACAGACAGTAGACCTAGCCCACTTCAGCCACAATATCTAAAACCAACCAAATCTGTTCGGGAACATCGATATTGACATGTTTTCACAACTAACCTTATTTCATTAAACTGTTGAGAGCCCCTCTCTCTGCACGTCTCTACCCGCTGGAGATAGTTATAAAGCAGAGCGAGAGAGAACGCGATGGAAGTGGTGAGATATTCTATAAGGTCAGCCTATTAATTATTCAAATTATTCAAATTCATTATTTAATTATTATAACTATATACTAACCATGTACTTTCTCTCATTTGTGTGGTATTTAAAAATATTTTGCTAATGTCGCCAGTCATGTAAAAGGAAGTAGAATTGCCTAACCCATGCAATGCTTTATTAGCTGGTTATCTGCAGCCATAGCTGCAGGAAGTAGGGGTGCTGAGGGTGTTGCAGCACCCCCTGAAAAATCAGAAAACAAATATTTTTTTATAAACAACCATTTCTTTATTTTTTTTGTAGTGCAATGGACCTTTAATAATCATTTCACTTAGTCTACTATACATTTCACATAGTCTACTATAAAACATTATATTTTCACACACCCAATCAGAGTACTATTTAGAATGCAAGAACGGGTATTCAGACATGCCCCTGGACTACAAGAAATTGAGATTTGGGAACAGTTGTTAACTGAATGAAATAAATCAATATTTAACAGATGTGTTGATATGTCTCTTTTGTCTTTTATTCTCTGGTTTGAACAGCACAAAGACAGATATAGCATCAGGATATATAAAGCACAATCATGGATATAAAAGATAAACAAATGAAATCAACAAATAAAAGCAAGACAGTGGCTGCTAGTACAGACCAGGAAGGCAATGGGTGTGTATGAAATCTGTAATACTAAATACTATTTAGAATGTACTGTTAAGTAAAAAATGAATGCAGTAAGCAACACATATAAACATTCTAGGCTCATACATTCTAGGCTCATACATTCTAGGCTCATACATTCTAGGCTCATACATTCTAGGCTCATACATACTAGGCTCATACATACTAGAATGTGTATTCTAATGCAGTGTTTCCCAATTCCGGTCCTCAAGTACAACCAGAAGTAGGACCATATTTCTGTGGCCCATAGATAAGTACACCTTATTCTACTTGTCATCTAATCACCAATCCCTTGACAGGTGTTAATCAGGTGTTGTTGTCCGGGGCTACAACAAAAACGTGTGCTGTTGGGGGTACTGGAGGACTGGGGTTGGGAAACTGATTGAATGCCCAATTGCGTTTACTGACATACGTTCATTCTGGTACAACACGTCCCCTAATCTTAATTGCATCTGTTGTCAAACACACCTGGGGCTGGAAAGATGATTGTCTTCCTCAATAGCATGCAGTGAATTCTTAGCCGACATGTGAATGACATCCTAGCATTTAAAACATTTGCCGTGACCGAATACCCACACTTGCGTTCTACATAGTAGGCTTTTTGAGTATGTAAAAAGAGAGTTTTATAATATGTTGTGATTTCAAACATCGAGTATGCTTAAATGCCAGGATGTCATACTCATTTGGCCTTTCATCTATTAGAATTCACTGCACCCTATTGAGGAAGAGAATCATCTTCTCACAAGTGTGTTTGACAACAGCTGATAATCAGAATAGGGGACACACTCTAATAAACCAAGGGAGGGGAACAATCGCGATTGCGCATTAGATGAAGCCTTCTCAGTATGGATAAGTATGTTGATATTTGTTGCTTTCTGAATGTGTTTTTACTAAACAGTACGTTCTATCTAGTATGTAGTATGATTAGTACACAGCATGTCGTTTTAGTAATTAGTAGGCAAGACATTTCACATAGGCTACTTTATTAATTTCTATTTTTGCATACCCAAACAGCCTACTATTTAGGATGCAGGTACAGGTGTCCGGACTCTGACAATTTCTCTGGGAAAGTACAGGTGAACATTCTGCACATTTGTAGTTATCGTTCTATAGCTGTAGCAGTTTAAACATGTGATTTACAACAGTGTTGTTAAAGGAATGTGGAGCAAAGATCTTAATATTATACTATTTCCGCTTTTACACCATCTTCATCCTCCTCCTCCTCATCATCATTACTGTCCAGTAGGTAATGACATTTTATGTACTATGTTGTATTTACATACAGTATATTCATTTCCATCAGTAATGTTGTTAGGGGGTGCATGTTATTACTATCTTCAAACTAATCTATGTTTTAGGGCAGTAAATATCATAGGGAAAACCCTTCAATCTCAGAGGGTTAAAACTTGTTTGGGCTGCAATCCCGACACAGGTACACTTATGACAACATCCAGCTCAAGTGCAGGGCGCGAAATTCAAAATCTATTTTTTTTTAATATTTAACTTTCACACATTAACAAGTCCAATACAGCATATGAAAGGTACACATCTTGTGAATCAAGCCAACATGTCCGATTTTTAAAATGTTTTACAGGGAAGACAAAATATGTAAATCTATTAGCTAACCACGTTAGCAAAAGACACCACTTTTTTTACTCCATCAGTTTTTTACTCCATCAGTAGCTATCACAAATTCGACCAAATAAAGATATATATAGCCACTAACCAAGAAACAACTTCATAAGATGACAGTCTGATAACATATTTATTGTATACATTTTTTTTAGAAAAATGTGCATATTTCAGTATAAATCATAAATTACATTTCAGCTACAATCAGAAATTGCACCGAAAGCAGCCATAACATTTACAGAACACCAACGTCAAATACCTAATACTCATCATAAAACATTCTTGAAAAATACATTACTGTGCAGCAATTGAAAAGACAGGCATCTTGTGATTCAAGACAATATTTCCGATTTATTAAATGTTTTACAGCGAAAACAAAATGTAGCGCTATATTAGCATAGCCACAATAGCCAGAAACACTTGGGCGCCCACGAAGTTCACATGCACGACAGAATATATGAAAATTACATCAATAATTGGGTCTTACTTTTGCTGATCTTTCATCAGAATGTTGGATCAAGGTGTCCTTTGTCCAGATGAGTCGTTGTTTGGATTCAGAATGGCAACTTTCCCTCTTCATTTAGCATGGGTACTAGTCGAGTGGCTCGGCTCTCTCCAACGTAAAAAAAGTCAGAGAACGGAACACGGCAAAACTCCGAAAAAAATTCAAATAATCTGATTAACTCTGTTTGGGGTGCAGCCCGACACCGGTACACTTATGACAACATCCAGCTCAAGTGCAGGGCGCGCAATTCAAAAGCTATTTTTTTTTAATATTTAACTTTCACACATTAACAAGTCCAAGACACCAGATGAAAGATAAACTTCTTGTGAATCAAACCAACATGTCCGATTTTTAAAATGTTTTACAGGGAAGACAAAATATGTAAATCTATTAGCTAACCACGTTAGCAAATGCCACCACTTTTCTAACTCCATCAGTTTCTTACTCCATCAGGTGCTATCACAAATTCGACCAAATAAGATATAAATAGCCACTAACCAAGAACAAATTCATCAGATGACAGTCTGATAACATATTTATTGTATAGCATATTTTTTTTCGAAAAATGTGCATATTTCAGGTATAAATCATATTTTACATTTCAGCTACACTCAGAAAGTGCACCGAAAGCAGCCATAATATTTACAGACACCAACGTCAATTAGCTAATTACTCATCATAAAACATTCCCGAAAAATATATAGTTTGCAGCAATTGAAAGATAGGCAACTTGTGATTCCAAACAATATTTCCGATATAAAATGTTTTACAGCGAAAACAAAATGTATCGCTATATTACGCGTAGCCACAATAGAGAGACACATTGGGCGCCACGACCCGTTCACATGCACGACAGATATATGAAATACATCATAAAATGAGTCTTACTTTGGCTGATCTTTCATCAGAAGGTTGAAGAAGGTGTCCTCTGTCCAGATGAGTCGTTGTTTCGATTTAGAATGGCACATTTCCCTCTTCAATTAGCATTGGCACGAGCCGAGTGGCATAAATTTCTCCAACGTAAACACGTCAGAGGACGGAACACGGCAAAACTCCCGAATAAAGTTTCAATAATCTGATTAAACTATATTGAAAAAACATACATTACGATGATATGTTCACATGTATCAAAAAAATTTGAGCCGGAGATGTTAGCCGTTCATTACGAAGCAAAACAGAAGTCAATCCCACTTCCTTCAGAGTACCGGAAGTGGACGCTCACGTCAAAGAAATAGGTTTTTTTCCACCACAGGACAAGATGAGCACAAAAAATTATTTCTCTGACATCCTCTTTACACCAATAGGAAGGCGTATAGAGTGTCAGCAGACTCCTAAGTGTCAAGACCATGTATAGGCACATTTGAAAAGAGCATCGATTTCGACATTTCACTTCCTGGTCAGGAAAAGTGCTGCAGAAGGACTTCTGTTTCACTCAGAGAAATAATTCCAACTCTTTAGAAACTAGAAAGTGTTTTCTATCCAAAAAGAATAATAATATTCATATATGTACGAGCAAGATTTGAGTAGGAGGCCGTTTGAAATGGGCACGATTTCACTGGCTACTCAACACTTGCCTTGCAGCCTTAACAGGTTTTAAACTATTGAAAAAACATACATTACGATGATATGGTCACATTTATCAAATAAAATCCGAGCCGGAGATAGTTGTCGTCCGAAACGGCAAGCAAAACAGAACGCAATCTCACTTCCAAGTCGCGCGCTTCAGAGTTCCAACACGTCAAAGAAAATAGCTTTTATTCCACCTCAGAACAAGATGAAACACAAAATTTCTTCTTTCACATCCTCTTGACACCCAGAGGAAGGCGTAGAAGTGTACGTAGGGTCCTACGTATCATGACCATGTATAGGCAGAACGTTGAAGAGACATAGATTTCTGCCAAATGACTTCTGTTCCACTCAGAGAAAAAATTCAAACGGTTTTAGAAACTAGAGATTGTTTTCTATCCAATAGTAATAATAATATGCATATGTACGAGCAAGAATGAGTACGAGGCGTTTGAAATGGGCACTTTTTTTCTGGCTACTCAATAATTTCCCTTGCAGCCATAACAGGTTTTAAGCCTTATTTGAATGGGACTAGTATAACTAAGCACATCATTGTCAACTTCTTATGGCTGCAGGGGCAGTATTGAGTAGCTTGGATGAAAGGTGCACAGAGGTGCCCAAGTAAAGCCTGCTGCTCCTCAGTCCCAGTTGCTAATATATGCATATTATTATTCATATTGGATAGAAAACACTCTGAATTTCTAAAACTGTTTTCAATTATGTCTGTGAGTAAAACAAGACTCATATGGCAGGCAAAAACCTGAGAAGTTCCACTTCCTGTTGAATTGTTTTCTGAGGTGGCAGATTTCAACCAAGCTCTCATTGAAATACAGCGATATATTGATGAGTTTTCACTTCCTACGACTTCCACTAGATGTCAACAGTCGATAGAACTTTGTCTGATGACTCTAATTGAAGGGGGGCCGAAGGAGCAGAGAATTAGTAATCACTGCCATGAGGTGACCACGCATTGAACACGCGCCTTCACATGAGGAGAACCTCCGTTCCACCGCTCTCTTGAAAGTCAATCTAATTTCGGTTGGAATGTTATTCAAGATGTATGTTACAACATTCTAAAGATTGATTCAGTACACGTTTGACATGTTTCTACTGACTGTTACGGAACTTTTGGACATTTCGTCACATTATATGGATGCGCTTTGTGACTTTGGAATTGTTTACCGCTAACGCGCTAACCAAAGTAGCTAATTGGACATAAATAACGGACATTATCGAACAAATCAAGCATTTATTGTGACCTGGGATCCTAGGACTGCATTCTGATGAAGTTCATCAAAGGTAAGGAAATATTTATCATTATTTTCTGGTTTCTGTTGACCCCAACATGGTGGCTAATTTGGCTATTGTTCTGAGCTCCGTCTCAGATTATTGCATGATTTGCTTTTTCCGTAAAGTTTTTTTGAAATCTGACACAGCGGTTGCATTAAGGAGAGGTATATCTATAATTCCATGTGTATATACTTGTTAATATATATCATATACATTTATGATGAGTATTTCTGTTGAAACGATGTGGCTATGCAAAATCACTTGATGTTTTTGGAACTAGTGAATGTAACGCGCCAATGTAAACTCCGATTTTTGTTATAAATATGAACTTTATCAAACAAAACATGCATGTATTGTGTAACATGAAGTCCTAATGAGTGTCATCTGATGAAGATAATCAAAGGTTAGTGATTAATTTTATCTCTATTTCTGCTTTTTGTGAAAGCTATCTTTCGCTGGAAAAATGGCTGTGCTTATTGTGGTTTGGTGGTGACCTAACATAATCGTTCGTAGTGCTTTCGCTGAAAAGCATATTTGAAATCGGACACTTTTGTGGGATTAACAACAAGATTACCTTTAAAATGATATAAAACACATGTATGTTTGAGGAATTTTAATTATGAGATTTCTGTTGTTTGAATTTGGCGCCCTGCACTTTTACTGGCTGCTGTCATATCGATCCCGGTAGAGGGATGCAGCCATAAGAAGACTCTCACTGCATAGTACATTTGTTTAACACTTGTTTAGTGATTCCCTTCACCGTTGTCATGTTTTCTATCTCTATTTTATGTTTTTCCTCCATTTCCTTCATTTTATCAGTCAGTTCTTTTTCATCATGACCATATTGATTCTTCAATTCATCAGTCTCCTTTTTGTGCTTTTGTCTTAGTTTCTCCTTCTCTTCTTCATGTTGATCCAATAGTTTTTGGAAGTCATTTTCATATTTCTCTTTAAAGTTATTCATTTCCTCTGCATGTCTTCTGGCCTCTTGTTAATATTTATCCTTTTTTTCTTTTGTTTCCCTTTCGTGCTCTGCCCTCATTTCCTTCCATTTCTTCTCTTCTTGTTCTCTCCTGACTTTATCTCCCTTCTCTTTCCTCCTGTTTTCTTCTTCACGTTCTTGTTGAAATGTTTCCTCCAGTTTTCTTAGTCTTAGTCTCTCCTCCACTCTTCGATTTACATCCTCTTGAAATCTTCTTTCCTGTTCCTCGTTACGTTCTTTCTCCCACTGCTCTTGTTGCATTTTCATTTTGTCTGTCAACTCTCTCCTCTTTTTCAATTTTTTCTCTCCTCTGCTCTTCTGATTCTTTCATCTTTATTCTCTCTTGTTCCCTCTCTCTTTCAAACTGCTCTCTCAAACTCCTCTGTTTTTTCTCTTGTTCTACAAGAGTTTCTACGTCATTCTGTCTCCTTAGCCTTTCTTCTTCCTGTTGTCTGTCTCTTTCTTTCTTCAATTGTTCCTCCCATTCCTCTTTTTCTCTACGCATGACCTCTTGGAGTTCTGTTTGACCTTTCTCTGCTTCCTCTATTTTGCTTTGCCACTCTTGTCTTACTTTCTCGTCCTTCTTTCTCTCTCCTTTTACTTTCTTCTTCCTGTTCCCTTTTTAGTTTATCAAACTTCCTTTCTTGATTTTGAAGCTGTTCTTCTTTGTCTTTCTCTTCTTTTCTCAGTTTTTCCATCCTCATTTTATATTCTTCTTTCTTTTCTCTTTGTTGTTTCTCCAACTTTATTTCCTGAGTTTTTATCTCTTTTTCCATCTTCTCTTTTTCTCTGTCCCATATTTCTTTTTTCAACTTTTCATCTTCTTTCCTTTTTTTGTCCTCCAACTCTCTTTCTGCTTTCTCCTTTTCTTCATGCTCTTTTCTTATAGCTTCTTCTCTCTCTCTCAACAGTTTTTCTCTCAGCTGTCTTTCCTCCTGAACTTTCAATCTCTCCTCTTCCAACTTTGACTTCATCTTTTCCATGTCTGTTTCATGGCTAACRTTCAGTTTCTCKATGTCAGCRTTTATCTCCYTCTCTCMCTCCTTCAGTATTGCTTCCTGTTTTTGTTTAATGGCTGCCTCTGCCTCCTGGAACATCTCATTGGTGTAGAAACTGCCCTTGTTCATGGACACCATTTTGTTAATCTTCTTAAGAAGCTCAGTGACCTGTGTGKGGTTATTMTRGTRMTTGTTGTTGAAGASATGGYYTCTGTCTCCACAATCTCMGATCAGTTTTTTCAGTTTGMCATMCTTGCTMTTCCCAATGTAATCTTGAATTGATTTCTTTTTCAAGTCATCTCCTCTAGTAAACAGAACTAAGCAGAACATTCCTGCCCGTGGACCAAAGGTTGTCTCTATGAGGTCCAAAGTGTCCAGCTCCTCTTGAGTGATTCTCCCGACACACAACACTATGATAAACACATGGGGTCCAGGAGCTGACAGGGAAACACATTTCACTKTCTCTTGCTGAACATCTTMATTAGACAYTGTTGTGTCAAAAAGYCCAGGMGTGTCCACCACAGKAACTGTTKTTCCATCAACTTTGCCGACTGCCTTCTTGCAAACTGWTGTCACAGAATCAGMGCTGGATTCAGACTRAAATTCYTCTCTGCCCAGGATAGTGTTTGCAGAGGCGCTCTTCCCATTTCCAGTTTTCCCAATCAGCACCACCCTTATGCACTCTGTGCTGGAACACTCCATTTCAGCACCTACAAATTAAACAAATTATAATTAAATCAATGTTAATTACTGCATGAATGTATACTCAAATCAACACAGAATGGTCATACTGTAAAATCATTGCTTTCCCAATCAACCCCCAATATTTGTTCCTCCCTGTGTTCAACAAACTCACCTTGTGACATGTTCCTGATTCTCTTCTCTAAATCCTTGATTCTTCTGTTATTTTCCTCCAGTTCTGATTGGTGTTTAGCCTCCATGTACATGTACAGAGTGTAGCAGGTTCTGTTCTGATCCATCATTTTGACTATTTCTGCTACAAGTTCTGTCGTCTGCTTGGTGTTATCAATCTTCAAAGCATCAAAGATTTTATACCGCCCTCCGCATATCTTGATCAGTTGCTTTGTGTCTGCATTTTGTTCCACAAAGTCAACTGCAGTTTTATCAACTGGAATGTAATCCTGTCTAAACAGGACCATGATAAAGTCATTGACTCGTGAGCTGAGAATCTTCTGGATGGTCTCCAACTCTCCTTTGTCTTCATCAGTGAGTGGACCCAAAGGTACGACCAGGAGGAAAGCATGGACTCCAGAGTCACAGAGAGAGACACAGTGGAAAGTCTCACGCATCACTTCCTCCTCAGTGCGATGTGTTCTATACAGAGCAGGCAGCTCGATGAGGGTGACAGGCCGACCACACACCTCTCCTTCTCTCTTCACACACACTGAGGAGGAGCTGGACTTTGGACTGGACTCTGTCTGACCCAGTATGACATTGGCTATAGAAGTCTTCCCAGCTCCTCTTCTGCCACACAGCACCACGTTCAGTCTCTGAGCCTTTGGTGTCATGGTATCATGTGTTGTCTCTTCATTGGAGGTGAGGTATCTCCATTCATTCTCCTCTACCATCTTTTCTATCTTTTCAGTTAACTCTTTGTGGTCACTTCCTTGTTTGTACATTTCATGATGCCTTCCTCCACATTCTTGGATCATTGGACTCAGATGAGGATTTCCTGCGACTCCCTCGTGAGTAATAATCACCATTGAGTGCTTGAAGGCCTCTTTACCAAATATACTCAGGATCAACTTGAAAGTGTTTCTGTTCTCCTCTGTGAACTCCCCACGCTTCAACACCAGTAGGACCCCATGAGGCCCAGGAGCAGAGAGGGACTTACATTTCTCCATCTCCTCCATCAGGGACTCCACAGTCAGACGTGGAGCAAAGAAGTCTAGAGTCTTTACTACAGTTACAGACTTGCCATTCACCTTCCCACTGGCTGAATCACATGGCTGTTTATAGTTGAAGAAATGAGCAGGCCTAAAAGCCTCTTTCTGTAGGATCATGTTACCCACTGTATTATTCTTGTCATCACACTTCCCCAGAAGCACAATCCTGAGTGAAGACACTGTGAAACACATGTACAAATTCATTAATATAAGGATATGCATATGAAACATAATGTAGTTTACCTGTTTACCAAATGTTCACACTGGAAGATTGTCCCTGTTGCGAATTAACAAAGCTTTACTCCCAATACTTGTTGTCAAAAAGCTTGACAGTAGTAGTCAGTAATATTGAGCCAGTTCTAGAATGTTATTTTGCTCAGTGATTCCCGTGGAATCCCTCACATTGTACTCCAAAGCTTCACGTTTAATGGCCACAATACGGCAAATCGCTGCACTAAGCATGTTGAGCGACATTTATTTTTGTATCCACCAGAGGGCGCAATGACCTCAAATTGATAGATACTGTTGGTTTATGAGCTGTGAACTCATACCACATTCTAATGGGTAAAGATGTTAAAACAATGACATGAGCATTATACTATAAAGTACAGTAGGACCTCAGAGATACAAACACGTTGGGAATGGAGGTCGACAGAATATTGAAATGGTGAATAAATGAATAGAAAGCTTTTATCAAAAATTATAAATGTGTCCTAATGACAAATCCTTCTGAGCCGTAGCCCTCCCTCTTAAATAACAAATAGTTGCATTATGGTCTATAACTACTGAATTTACCCAAATTTTTCATGTCTACCTGATGGCTTCTGTCTTTCTTGCTTAAGTGATACCAGTCCTGATAAAAAGTTGACACTATTCATTTCAGTGACTTCCTCTTTGCAGTCCATTTAAACCAGTCATGATGAAACAGAAGTTAATTGTCAGTTGTATTCAATGCTCATCTCATTATAACTTTTGTCAGTGTGCTGTATACTTACCAATTTATCAAATTTTCTCCCAATTGTCCAATTTTGCTGATTCACCTTGATCCAAAACATCCTTTCCAAGTTCTTCCCCAGAGGAAGATTTTAGGCTCCAATCATTTTTACTCCTGTGGATTTCCTCTTTCCCTTGTACCATGTCACTTGTATCTTCAAATACATCACAGGTGAGATAGCCTCCTCCATTCTCCTTAACAATCTTGTCAACATCTGCCATAAGTTGAGTGTGGTCACTGAGATGCTGCCTCCCTCTACAGGCTCTGACTATCTGATTCAGAGGGTGATCCTCATCCATGTGTCCCCTCTTGTCTTCATGAGTTGTCAGTACCATTGAGTAGTCAAAGGACCGGTCACTGAGGGTGTGTAGGATTGTCCTGATTCTGTCTCCCTCTTCCTGTGTGAACTCCTCAGGCTGCAGCACCAACAGGAACACATGAGGTCCCGGTTTAGACAGAGTGACACACCAACGCAGTTCCTCTGAGAGTTTGTCATGTGAGATGTGAGGGTCTAACAGGTCTGGAGTGTTGATTACAGCTATGTGTCTTCCCTCCACCTGACCCCTGGCTCTCTCACAGTGACGTCGTACATAGTTTGGGTCAAATGCCCCTCTTTCCAGGATGAAGTTTCCAACAGCACTCTTCTCAGAGCCATTCTTGCCAAGCAGCACAATCCTTAGCTCTGTAGGACTTTCAGACACTGTAACATAAACACCACCACAACCTTATTTAAAATGTCTGCTGGAAAACATTGTTGAAAATGTTGACACTAACATTTTTGTTTGCATTTCTTTCAGGACATTATGCACCATATTTCAACAGAACAACATCTATTCTATTCTCTACACAGATAAATAAAAAAATTCAGTTGAAAAAAGTCTGATATTTTATTGGTCACTCACTCTCTGGACGCAATAATTCAACACTTTTGCGTCTCTGGACCCCTGGATTCGAGACTGAAAACATATCAAATTAACACAATCATCAGTATTTTGTAAAATTCTTAATGTTGATTGTTGCTTGAATTTGTGTAAAGCAGAGCAGTATTAAACGAGTGATTTTTAGATAACATTTTTTTTAGGTACTAAGTGGCATAAAAAATCCAAGTCCAGGGACTCCTGTGGGTTTGGAAGTTAAAAACCCTTTAAGGTATGGGCTAAAACATTATGAAAATACACCAACGTATGTCAGCTCCATCAGGTCAGACACCCTGATTCCCCTCTAAGAGCACCTGTGGTTCTTGTGGAATACCTGAAGCGCTCCTGCTACTTATTTTCTTCTGAAGTAATTTTTTGTTGAGTAGCTATGTATGTTATTTTTAAGCTAATTTAATGTCATATCAATGTTATTGTCAAAAATAATTTCTAATGAGTATTGTTATAAAGAGCTTTTATGAATGTCAGGGTTTCTAAACTTTGAAGGTACAGGATTGACGGGCGTGAATTAATATAATTCAGGTTGACTGACAACCCATTTCCTGTACAGCTGCTGCTAACGTTAGCTACTGTTCAAGACGACAAGAGCAGTTTTCACTGGTCATCCCATACCTTTAGCTGTTGTCAACAATAAAACTTCATACCTGATATTGATCTGGTAAAAAGTGCCTTTGTACTAGGATTCTGAAGAGAAATTCTAACAGGAGGGAGGTGGATGCTAACTATGTAGCTAGATAGATAGTGTAGCGATCCTCGCTATATGAGCCACATTACACTGTAAAATATATTATGCTAGTTCCACATAAAAACATTGAGGCAACTATTTGCATCAGCTTTTTGAGGATTTCCAACATTATGAATTTTTAAAATATAATATACTTACCTTTTAGTGTTTGACAAACACTAATATTTGAAGTCAAGTATAAAAAAGGGCTCAGATCCAACTTCATTGTATCAAATCCAGAACTGTTATTGTACATTAGATCTACTTAATCTTTCTGATTAGTTACTTTCATTGATAGTGTTTTAGTGTTTAACATTACTTTATGTACACTATGTCATCGCTTGACTTTTTTATCCACTTCAGCAGGAATTGTTGAGCACAGTGCTCATTCCACTAACAGGAGGTAAAGCATTGTAGCTTGACCTATTTGCCTCTGTCAAGAGTGGAGCACATGACCTTACTAATGGTGAGAATGGGTGGTCTCATCACTGAATGTCAATTTGTTCAACAGTTTTGATATCCGTTCATCATGATCCATTATACATCATAGTACAACAAACTGTTTGATACTAATATATAAATGTGCTTTTGGTTCTTCAAACATGCATACAACATTGTGTAAAAGTATCGTATAGTTAAAATAAAATAAAATCTCCACAATCCTCTGAAAACAGAGCCACATGGCAAGTTGTTGAAATAACTTAAAATTCTTAAGTTTAAAGGAAATATTAGGAATATTGAGTAAGTTAAACACTATTTACCTTGTAGTTGTTTTTACACATAATTAGTTGTTTAAATTATGAATTCATCTTATGTTGAATTATTATTTGGTTGGTGAATTGAAGTAAAGTACTAATTATATTCAAGTAAAAATGACAACTACATTATTTTATGTCAAAACATTTTCAAGTATAATTTACTAACCACCTGAATCCTTTTTTTACAGTGTACAATTCCCACCAAGTGGATTAACCCTATGGGCGCAATGCATAGGGTGTTGGCCTACCATGCGAGAAACCAAGGTTCACTTACCCCAAATAGACAAGGCAAATGACACATCCAGGAAGTCTGTAGCTCAAAACCAATTACTATATACAGTACCAGTCAAAAGTTTGGACACACCTTCTCATTCCAGGGTTTTTCTTTGTTTTTAATATTTCCTACATTGTAGAATAATAGTGAAGACATCAAAACTATGAAATAACACATATGGAATCAAGTAATAACTAAAAAAGTGTTAAATAAATGAAAATATATTTTATATTTGAGATTCCTCAAAGTAGCCACCCTTTGCCTTGACAGCTTTGCACACTCTTGGCATTCTCTAAACCAGCTTCATGAGGTAGTCACCTTGAATGCATTTCAATTAACAGGTGTGCCTTGTTCAAAGTTAATTTGTGGCATTTCTTCCCAAATTGCGTTTGAGCCAATCAGTTGTCTTTTGACAAGGTAGGGGTGTTATATAGAAGATAGCCCTATTGGGTAAAAGACCAAGTTCATATTATGGCAAGAACAGCTCAAATAAGCAGAGAAATGACAGTCCATCATTACTTTAAGACATGAAGGTCAGTCAATTCTAAAAATGTCAAGAACTTTTAAAGTTTCTTCAAGTGCAGTCGCAAAAACCATCAAGCGCTATGATGAAACTGGCTCTCATGAGGACTGCCACAGGAAAGGAAGACCCAGAATTACCTTTGCTGAAGAGGATATTAGAGTTACCAGCCTCAGAAATTGCAGACAAATAAATGCTTCACAGAGTTCAAGTAAAAGACACATCTCAACATCAACTGTTCAGAGGAGACTGTGTGAATCCTGCCTGTGTGAATCAGGCAGGAGTGCTGCATCAGATGACTTGGCCTCCACAATCACCTGACCTCAACCCAATTGAGATGGTTTGGGATGAGTTGGACCGCAGAGTGAAGGAAAGGCAGCCAACAAGTGCCCAGCATATGTGGGAACTCCTTCAAAACTGTTGGAAAAGCATTCCAGGTGAAGCTGGTTGAGAGAATGCCAAGAGTGTGCAAATCTGTCATCAAGGCAAAGGGTGGCTTCTTTGAAGAATCTCGAACATAAAATATATTCGTGGTCGAATTGCTTTAAAATCTCTTGGCGCACGGATCCCTTTAACGGGATCATTTTCGTAAACAACCGCTGAATTGCAGAGCGCCAAATTTAAAAAAAAACTGGCCAACAGAAACCTTTTTTTTTTTTAAACCTTTTTTATTGTAAATCTCAAATTTCTATGATGTATATTTCAAATACATGTAATATTTGATTGATATTGGGCAAATACTGTACACATCTCCAATCCCACATCAAAGTAATTAGCTAAATTACTTGGTTTGATGATACTCTGAAGTGATTTGAGATGGCTAGGTAGATCAGGCTAGGCAAAACAAAACTGTAAAGACAGAATGACAAAATGTCTCCAGGTATATCAAGACTGTAAACTCACCTTCGCAATGAAAAGCTTCCTCCACAAGGTGGCACCAGTAACCAGAGAAACCTGGGTGGTGTGCTGAAAGTTTTGAGTGCCAAAATAACTGTTTCTTGCATAAAACGGGATACCTCTTGTATAATAAACAATACCTTTCTGTGGAAAACGGTATGTTTTAAAATATATATTTTTTAAATGGTCTATACATCCTTGGAGTAAAAGGTTGTGACTATTGACTCCCAAAGAATGCGTAAAAGTGTGTGTGTGTGTGTGTGTGTGTGTGTGTGTGTGTGTGTGTGTGTGTCCGTGTACACCATATAAAGAGGAGATATGACCACAGTGACACACAGTTGGCAGACAATACTTCTGATTAGCCCTACACCAGCCAAACACAATATGTGCCTTAATTAAAAAAAAAATATATATATTCTAGGTATCTTGTAGAACATTAGTAAATACTGCATGTTGGATATACATGTTGGATATACCTCTATGTAGTGTTATTATAAAATGGTCGCTACCATGGCGGACCCGAGAACCCAGGCCACAACGCCACCTACTCCAGGAACAATGTCAATACCACTGATCCAGAAAACACAAGGCATTTCTAGGTCAGGACTGACAGTAGCCTACAGATTTCAGGAAGGCAGTACTGATACTAACCAAACCATCTGCTACAGTATTTCAATGATAAATGGTGAATGTTATGGATAGACATTATACATTGAGAATGATATGGAGATAGTAACCATAGTTACATATGAAAGAGTCAGGGGAGTTTGTTACACACAGGGGCTCTGTTAATGAGAATAGGAGAGATAGGAGGAAGTAGAGAAGAAGTCATGTGATTGAAGAAGTGTTGTGAGTTAGGCCGTGGGTTGAAGATAAATTGTGCATTAGGCCGTGGGTTGTTGAAGGGTTGTGCGTTAGGCCGTGGGTTGAAGGGTTGTGCGTTAGACCGTGGGTTGTTGAAGGGTTGTGCGTTAGGCCGTGGGTTGTTGAAGGGTTGTGCGTTAGGCCGTGGGTTGAAGGGTTGTGCGTTAGACCGTGGGTTGAAGAAGAGTTGTGAGTTAGGCCATGGGTTGTAGAAGGGTTTTGCATTAGGCCGTGGGTTGATGAAGATTTTTCATTAGGCCGTGGTTTGAAGAAGGGTTGTGCGTTAGGCCGTGGGTTGAAGAGCAGTTGTGCGTTAGGCCGTGGGTTGTATATTAGGACGTGGGTTGAAGAAGGGTTGTGCTTTAGGACGTGGGTTGAAGAAGGGTTGTGCTTTAGGACGTGTGAGAAGGGAGACAAGTCAGCAATTAAGTTATAAAGTCACATCCATATTCATGTGAAATGTTTTCCTCTGAGTTTTCTCTAGTGTTCGATACTAAACATTGTGGTGCCTCACAGCAGGCTAGCAAACACATAACAGTGTCGGAAGGTCCTGTGGAGATTTTCCCATATTATTGCTAGTGCTTTTCAAATCTATTTCCACTCATAAACATTCGCTGCAGCAGTGAAGAGGGGGAAAGCAGCCTAATTGGTTTTGCTGGTGTTTTTTTTCAGTGCACTTTGCTTCAGTGTTTTGAGGCCATTAAAGGGATAGTGTTCTCCAAAATCAAAGTTTATCAAATGTTTTCAGATCAAAATAGTAACCTAATGGTGAGATGAGTCTCGTGTCCCCACACAATATGTTGTGTAGGTCCAACTCCAAATGAATGAGAAAGATATGCGCCATCTTAAACAGGGGTGGGCAACTCCAGTCCTCGAGTTGCCCACCCCTGTTGGGGGGTGGGCAAGTGTCCCACTTTTTCTCCTTCCCTAGAAAACACAGCTGATTAATCAAATTGCATTCTAAACTGAAGATCATGATTAGGTGATTATTGGAGTCAGGTGTGTTAGCTGGGGCAAAACTGTGACACCAGTCAGGCCCTGGAGGACTGGAGTTGCCCACCTCTGGTCTAAAATGGCCACTTTTCAGCTATTCTCTTTATGTATCAAGGTAAAACGAATAATGCCAATAACCTCTAGTAACATCAACCATGTCCACTGTGCTGATTGGCGGAGGATCCGACCAGTTCTGAAGACGGGGGTGTGTATCTACCTATTTTTCATGACTCACCCGTCACATTGTCCAATGGAGCAGTCCTGTTCTAACAGACAGTATTGATGATGGCTGTCAGGAGAACTGATCAGACTTGACTGTGCACTTCTTTCAATCATTAGCTGCGTGGCACAGAGTCTTTCAAACACAATCAAGCTTTGAGGAACATTGAGGCGCGCTGACAGCCCTCGTCATCGATCCTATCCCACTTCGGTACGCCTGTCTGCCAACGATGGGCAACTTAGGGGTAACAGTAACACTATCAGATAGTGTAGAGAGCAGATGAGAACGAGGGAAAGAAAGTGTGTGTGTGTGTCAAGTCAAATCAAATTGTATTGGTCACATACACATGTTCAGCAGATGTTATTGCAGGTGTCGTGAAGGTGTTTCTAGCTCCAACAGTGCAGTAATATCTAACAATTTCACAACAATACACACAAATCTAAAAGTAAAAGAATGGAATTAAGAAACATATAAATAAATATTAGGACGAGCATGTGTTTGTGCACTTGCGTGCATGTGTAACCAAGAATTTAGCTTGTTATTCACTTGCCAACTCCACTCAAGTATTGTGGTGCAGATTCTAGCTGACTTGCATTGGTCGTTCCTCCCTAAGTCATGGCCTTGGAGGCCAGAGAAGACCTAGCGTTAGCTTGAGTCAGCATTGGGGCTTCGTTTGTGCTGACTTTACCTCTGCAAGTCCTCAGCACCCCATGAGACCTTATAGGAATATAATTAGCTCAAACAGGGCTAGCTAGGTTTGGTAATGAGGCTAAACACAGGCAGTTAAAAGGCTTCAGCTCAGAGAGATAACACAGTGTTTTAAACCCCAGGATACCTGGGTTTCAAACCCTGGTCGGTCACATTAACCAATTGAAATTAGCCTTTGTATACGTTCATCAAAAGGCAATATTAACTTGAGCGGAACAGTGTCTGTCTGAATGTTTCTGCAGTTTGAGATGCAGTACTGCACATTTACATTCAGTACACGAATGAGTAGAGAGTAGCGGACGGCGAGAAATCTATTCATCAAAGTTTAATACAAGATAAAATCCCATAGCCTCAACAAGAGAATGTGAACAAAGTTTCTTGGTTCACTTGTCAAGATGCTGATTCAATCTCAAACGTTTACATTTTTGGGGCGAAGGATCCCAACAGATACAGAACAAGAATGTCAATGTGGACAGAGATGAGAGTTTTCTCGGTGCTTCACAGTAGCTGTCTGTCTCAGCCTGTCAACAACACAGCTACAGTCTGACAGCAGACATTAGACTGCTGAACTATCTGTCTCCTAAAGCTCCATCTAAAGTAACATAAGTGGGCCTCCCGAGTGGCACAGCGGTCTAAGGCACTGCATCGCAGTGTTGCGGCGTCACTACAGCCTGGGGTTCGATCCCAGGCCGGGGGTGCTTTACTTGGCTCATCACGCACTACTGACTCCTTGTGGTGAACTGTTTATCTGCAGGCTGACATCTGTCGTCAGTTGAACAGTGTTTCCTCTGACACATTGGTGCAGCTGGCTTCTGGATTAACTCCCATTGGGGAGTTGCAGTGATGGGACAAAATCGTAATCATGAAAAAGGGGGTAAAATTACAACAACAAAAATTATAATAATAACAAAAGTGTCAGGGTAGGTGGAATCTGCTCTGAAGACTACCATTAATTTGTGTTGACTCATGTTCCATTTGTTCATGTGCATTTAGCTACTCACCAAAAAAATAAGAAAAAATGCAGAGCAATGTTTTTTTTATATTTTTTTTTATTTTTTTTTTCACCTTTATTTAACCAGGTAGGCTAGTTGAGAACAAGTTCTCATTTGCAACTGCGACCTGGCCAAGATAAAGCATAGCAGTGTGAACAGACAACACAGAGTTACACATGGAGTAAACAATAAACAAGTCAATAACATGGTAGAAAAAAAGAGAATCTATATACAATGTGTGCAAAAGGCATGAGGTAGGCAATAAATCGAATTAATTTACAATTTAGCAGATTAACACTGGAGTGATAAATCATCAGATGATCATGTGCAAGAAGAGATACTGGTGTGCAAAAGAGCAGAAAAGTAAATAAATAAAAGCAGTATGGGGGTGAGGTAGGTAAATTGGTGGGTAGTTTACAGATGGACTATGTACAGCTGCAGCGATCGGTTAGCTGCTCGGATAGCAGATTTTTAAAGTTGTTGAGGGAGATAAAAGTCTCCAACTTCAGAGATTTTTGCAATTCGTTCCAGTCGCAGGCAGCAGAGAACTGGAAGGAAAGGCGTCCAAATTAGGTTTTAGCTTTAGGGATGATCAGTGAGATACACCTGCTGGAGCGCGTGCTGCGGGTGGGTGTAGCCATCGTGACCAGTGAACTGAGATAAGGCGGCACTTTACCTAGCATAGCCTTGTAGATGACCTGGAGCCAGTGGGTCTGACGACGAACATGTAGCGAGGGCCAGCCGACTAGGGCATACAGGTCGCAGTGGTGGGTCGTATAAGGTGCTTTAGTAACAAAACGAATGGCACTGTGATAAACTGCATCCAGTTTGCTGAGTAGAGTGTTGGAAGCTATTTTGTAGATGACATCGCGCAAGTCGAGGATCGGTAGGATAGTCAGTTTTACTAGGGTAAGTTTGGCGGGCCATGGCTGACCACGATCAAAAAAACGATCTTAAAAGATACGTGAGTGAAGGAGGCTTTGTTGCGGAATAGAAAGCCGATTCTTGATTTGATTTTGGATTGGAGATGTTTGATATGAGTCTGGAAGGAGAGTTTGCAGTCTAGCCAGACACCTAGGTACTTATAGATGTCCACATATTCTAGGTCGGAACCGTCCAGGGTGGTGATGCTAGTCGGGCGTGCGGGTGCAGGCAGCGAACGGTTGAAAAGCATGCATTTGGTTTTACTGTGAGCAATCCGAGTTGTAAACTGTGAAACAGGAATACACCGATGGGGGGAGGCAAACTGATCCCTACTGTGCACGTATTCAAAAGTATTCAGAACAGTTATTTTGCTTGTTTCTGTGTTTTTATAGTCTGTTCAGAAACATATTACCCAGCGCAAAGGCTCAGCACCAGATGTCATGATCGACTACCAGATGGTTGCCAGATGTCCTGCTAACAACATTCTTGACGTTGACCAACTGTCGGAGGAATTCTCTTTCTTTTTAACACGTTTAAAACGTTCATGCAATTGTGACCCCTGCCCCTAGCGTTTTGTTTGGGAGACGCCCCCCCCCCCCCACCACCACCACTACTGCGTACACACACTCAAACAGGTACTCAAACCTCTGTGTGTGTGTGTGTGTGTGTAATTTGCATATAGCCTGCAACGTGGCAGCAAAAACTACATTTCCATTCAACAATGGGAAAGAAAATGATATTCAATGTTATACTGTATAGCAGTTCTGAACTTAGCGTGGGGTTTGAGGTTTGATAAAACAGTGTGTGACAGGTCTCAAGAGAATGGTGACAGAACATGAATCAGCCTGCCCTGAATGGAGGAACACTCTGAAACGATCAACATCTCAACTTCCATTGAGCCAGCTGCCAAGAAGATGATTATTTTCAAGATTCGATTTAAGATGGAGCTCCAGCTCGCTGCTTTTTGAAATCTATAAAAGATGAACTCAGTTCTTTTCATCTGTGACATGTGGGAGAGGAGGAGTGAGAGACAAGAGGGAAAGAAGAGGCGTAGAAAATAATAATAGATTCCGGTTCTGAAATTCCGATACTAACCCGTACAGAATGACATGTAAGGTAACTTTAAAGTAGCTGGGTTCATGTGTGATATGTGATTTGAAGAAAATACTTTATCAGCGTTTGATTGAGCTTGCCTGGCTTAATGGAATCCAATGGAATAGTTCCCAACAACTGCAAACCCATCTGCCACTCCAGGCATGCTCAATCAAATGCTCAAAATATTAAAAACAAAAATCAAATACTATTTGAAACCATGGTTTGCTGTATGCTCACCCAAACTCTTTGAAAGAGTATGTTAATGGTGGTATGGTATTCTAGATACAGATACAAAGTGCAGACAAGTGGATGCAGGATAATGGTGGTATGGTATTCTAGATACAGATACAAAGTGCAGACAAGTGGATGCAGGATAACTTTGTCAGTTCTATCAGTAACGCCTTTGTCACCTTTTATACAGAACTCTGGTCACATGACACATGACACTTTATAGGCTTGTTGTGAAGAGAATTACTAAATTACTGCATTACTAAATACTGCATTACTGAATTACTAAATTACTGCATTACTGAATTACTGAATTACAGCATTACTAAATTACTGCATTACTGAATTACTGCATTACTAAATTACTGAATTACTGCATTACTGAATTACTACATTACTGAATTACTGCATTACTAAATTACTGCATTACTGAATTACTGCATTACTAAATTACTGCATTACTGAATTACTGCATTACTAAATTACTGAATTACTGCATTACTGCATTACCAAATTACTGCGTTACCGCATTACTAAATTACTGCATTACTGAATTACTGCATTGCTGAATTACTGCATTACTAAATTACTGCATTACTAAATTACTGCATTACTGAATTTCTGCATTACTGAATGTAGCAGATTTTCAAAGCTACTGGTTTTCGTCATTATATTCCACCTCTCTCTGATCATATATATTTTAATTCATTCTATACGTTGTGTCTGTTAGTGTTTTAGTACATTTGCAACATTTTTATATTAAAATAATAATTATAGTTGTACTCACTACTCAGCTCGCAGTTACTACTTTAACACAGTGAAGAACAACATTAAAAACATTCTCTCTTTACAATGTGTGTACTTAAATTCCCCTCATATCTAGGCCAAAGCAAAGAAAATTCCTTTTCCAACTTCTACAGAACTTAAATTAATCAAGAGCTTAAGAACTCTTAAGTACTCTTCAGGGTTGAGCAGAGCTCTGTGCATCTCTACTAATGTGTCCTGGGGCACAACGGGTTTCATATAGAACTTTAAACACTCTTTCCCCATTAAACTTCTGCATAATGGTGAAAGAATCGCAACATAAATATGCATGCATGTTTGTACAGAAAGATCTTGTTTTGTACACATTTAAAAAGGTATTGATGAAAAGAAATAAAATGGAGATATCCATTCTATAAATACTATTTCTAGGAGCAAAATAAGGCCAGTTGGCCAAATGATCTCTTAAGGCAAGGCCTTTGCATACTAATTTACCAAGCCAATAGTTTGACACTAGGAAACCCACACCTCTGTCCTTCCCTCTTGTAATAAACTAGTGTAATTTAAGAGTCCCTAAGGCATGACAGCTAATTCCACTTCGCTCGACTACTGTATTGATTCACAGACTGTCTACTCCTACCTGATTTACATTGAAAACAACAATCTCTCTCTTTTCCAAATGAAAAACCAGGGGACACTGCTCAACAATAGAGGAAAGAACATTGAGATATTTTTTATTTTGTACACTCATACAAATTCATGACTTTGTGTAAGTGTTATTTCAGAATGTTGGCAACTTAAATTGTTTACTTAGTTCAGTATTATTTTTGATTGCTGCAATGTCAACATGCTGCTGACACACTGGCACTCTAATCACAGCACAAACACAAGGTCAAATTTGTATCTCTCAGAGACATCCTCATGAACGGCTAGGCTTTATCTCAGAGGACTAACACAGTCTTGTGGAGTGGCACAGGAGACCCTATAAGGGCAAAAGGTGAGACCCAAATGCAGACACAGGAGGCAGATGGTTGAGCTACGATATTTTTTATAACAAAAAGGGGTAGGCAAAAGGCAGGTCGGGGACAGGCGAGAGTTCATAAACCAGGTCAGAGTCCAAACAGTACCAAGCGATAGGCAGGCTCGAGGTCAGGACAGGCAAGGGTTCAGTGATCAGGTCCGAGTCCAAACAGTACAAGGGGATAGGCAGGCTCGAGGTCAGAATGAGCAGAGTGGTCAGGCAGGCGAGTCCGGCGTCAGGACAGGCAAGGGCCAAAACCAGGATGGCTAGGAAGAACAGAGACTGGGAAAAATAGGAGCTAGGAAAAATGCTGGTAAAGTTCGCAAAACAAGACAAACTGGCACAGAGAGACAGGAAACACAGGGATAAATACACCGGGGATAATAAGCGACACCTGGAGGGGGGTGGAGACAAGCACAAGGACAGGTGAAACAGATCAGGGCGTGACAAGAACGCCACTTGGCGTCCTACCTGGGCGCATGCCTGGTTGACCGGGGTGTCGGCGGCGGAAGTCGTTGATAAGTGCTGGATCCGTGACAGACCCAGGTTTCGAAACAGGTTAATGTGAGAGCAGACTAAAAGCTCTGACCAGATGGGCAACCATATCGACAGAGTAATGAAACAGATGGATGCACACTCCACCAGTCAGGAGGAGTCCAGACACCTATCTGAACTCTCTCTGAATCAACCATTCACCTCACATAGGGCCTGATTCAGACTTGAGATAAGTAGATTTCAAATGGACTTAAGTCAATTTGAAATCTACTTAACATGGACTTAAGTAGAACATTTAAAAAGATTTTACTTAAGTCAAATATTTTTAAATGTTTTACTTAAGTTCATGTTAAGTCAACTTATCTCAAGTCTGAATCGGGCCCATACCGACTGAACAAGGAGGATAGAGTAGTGCCCAAGTGTCCCATTAATGTATATAATGCATAGAATGTAAGGCTCTTGGTATTTTATCAATAAAAAGCAAAGACATTTAGGCAACACTTTATTTGTCCTGTTTCCACTGGTTATTGCCTGGAATTTACTAGAAAATGACTTTATATGGCAACAGTGGATCCTTTGAATCTAAATTACTATGATTTTGTCTTAGCGGTGTCTGTTTCTGTGGACAACACAGCACACAGGAGGCTGGTGAAAGGAGGAAACGAGGGAATTATTTCCCATCTATCAATCAGTAGTAAATAATAATACTTTTTTTTAAAGAAACCGGCAGACATTGTGGCTCCCTATAAGACCAGATTTGCCTCCCTCTTTCTTAGATACATGTCCATTGATGTGGTGTCAGACAGAGTATGCTTGGCAGACATGCTACTGTTCATTTATCAGTTTATTTCTCAGGAGCCCTGCCAGGCAGTACCATAGAATGACCATGTGCACTGAACAGAGAGTGACTATCAATGATAGAGCCCATTTCTATCACACTCCCTTCATAATGACAGTGTTGGCTGCTGTCCCTGGTGCTGAAATCAGCCTCCATCTCTTGGTTTGTTATAAAGTTGAGGAATTGGGCAAGAGGAATGTAACCACTCTCTAATTCATAGATGGAGCCATGGAGACAAGGACAGTCCGAGGTCAGTGTGATAGTTTTAACCATATTTAGAAGTTATACACTGTTTGTTTAGCCTCCAAAGACATTGGTTCCAACCAATGGATTTGGCTAACACAAATCACACTATTTGGCACTTATACGAATACATTTGGCTTGAGTCTAGTTCAGCTCCAAATTCAGGAATATATAATTGCAATGAACAACACAATAAAAGTTGAGAACTACAGGCTACCAGTGCAGTGGATTAATAAAAAAAAACGTGCCGATGCTTATCACATGACCAGCTAGCGGCAGAGTGAACGAGAGCGCGCGCGAGGGAGGCAGAGTTATCCGGTACACAAACCTACACAACGTCATCCTCCCTCCGCTTTACGCCCAATTTATTTTTTAATTGAAACATTTTTCTCCCACTCGGTGAGTACCTTCTTCATGGCATTTTCCTAAGCATATTTTTGTCCTCTTTTCCTCCTTGTCTTGTTGTTCAGACATGAGAAATTTTGGTTTTACTGGTGGGTTCTAATTTTCTGAATGCAATGATTGGAATGTTGGATGCACAGAATTCAGCCTCTGGAATATACGTGCTTGCGGAGCTCTTGATATTTTTCATCCCTGAAGCAGTTGTACTCCGACACTCTTATCCCCGGTTCTTTCTTTCTTTCCTTTTCTCTTGTCTTATTTTGGTGTGGTTTTATTTGCTTCTTGTCTTTGATCTTGCTGTGGTCTTCAGGTCTTTGAGATGGGATTTTGCTTTTCAACTAGGTGAGAATTTAACTTTGCTTGGAGTTATTTTTTTTCGTGTACTTCATGTTATTTTTGTTTACAATTCCTGTCACTTTTTTTCACCTGTTTACGATAGGCTATAACAGGATGCTAGACAGATATTGAATGAATCCAAGTAATATTTCTACTCATTTATTGTTGCAGCTAATTTCTACTGAGTGGAAGCAGGCATACTTTCACACTGTTGACGTTGTTATTCACTGTTTGGAATTCCTGAAGGAAGTCACTCACTGCACTGGTATTTTGTGGAATCCAATCATGATATCTCAGGGAGTTAAAGCAGAGGCTCAGTTAAAATCGTGTCTGTGTGTGTTTGAGTGTGAGGGCTTTCTGCAGTCATTCAATATGCAAATGTATGCTGAAGGTCTCTGCAGGTCCCCTAATGATACATTTGATTAATGATGTGACCTTGACATACAGACTGGAAGCTTTAACACACAACCTATATGCAGGCTGATATATAGCCCAACTATGGACAATAACCATTCAAAAACATCATTTATATCTGTCTACCTGTATTGATACTTACAAGTTTAAATACATTTACAGGTGTCAAACCATGACTCATTCAAGCAGGACCCAAAGGATCGCTTTACAAATTCCTCAGCTAATTTACAAAGGCCTTTAGCTCAGTGGGCTAACGGGGTTTAGAGGCATATGGGCAACCTGGGCTGAATATCCACTCAGTTCCAAAATAACTAAACAAGGGCCTAATCTACTCAGACTCCTCCATACTGACAACATTGGACGCTGTCATTGGTCCAGAAACCAGCCTCCATCTCTGGGTTTAATAGGTGGGTGAATTGTTCAATTGGTATTTATTATGGATCCCCATTAGCTGCTGCCAAGGCAGCTAATAGCTACTCTTCCTGGGGTTTATTATGGATCCCCATTAGCTGCTGCCAAGGCAGCTAATAGCTACTCTTCCTGGGGTTTATTATGGATCCCCATTAGCTGCTGTCAAGGCAGTAGCTACTCTTCCTGGGGTTTATTATGGATCCCTCATTAGTTCCCTGTCAAGGCAGCAGCTACTCTTCCTGGGTTTATTATGGATCCCCATTAGCTGCTGCAAGGCAGTAGCTTACTCTTCCTGGGGTTTATTATGGATCCCCATTAGCTGCTGCAAGGCAGTCGCTACTCTTCCTGGGGTTTATTATGGACCCCATTAGCTGCTGTCAAGGCAGTAGCTACTCTTCCTGGGGTTTATTATGGATCCCCATTAGCTGCTGTCAAGGCAGTAGTACTCTTCCTGGGGTTTATTATGGATCCCATTAGCTGCTGCAAGGCATAGCTACTCTTCCTGGGGTTTTATTATGGATCCCATTAGCTGCTGTCAAGGCAGTAGCTACTTGCTTCCTGGGGTTTATTATGGATCCCCATTAGCTGCTGTCAAGGCAGTAGCTACTCTTCCTGGGGTTTATTATGGATCCCCATTAGCTGCTGCCAAGGCAGTAGCTACTCTTCCTGGGGTTTATTATGGATCCCCATTAGCTGCTGTCAAGGCAGTAGCTACTCTTCCTGGGGTGCAGCAAAAATTAAGGCAGTAATATACATTATAATACAACTTTTAAACATTAAAATACATTTTACAACATATTTCACAATACATTAAGTGTGTAACCTCCGGCCACTACTGTACTACAACACTATCCAGGTGTACGTGTCTGTAGAGTGTATGTTATGTGTATGTTAGTGTGTGATCCATGTGTATGTGTGTGTATAGTGTGTGTGTTGTGTGTGATTGTCCCTATGTGTATGACTCTTCACTGTCCTCGCTATTTCATAAGGTGTATTTTTATCTGTTTCTTTCTTCCAGATTCATTGTTTGTATCAGTTACTTGATGTGGAATAGAGTTCCATGTAGTCATGGCTCTATGTAGTACTGTGCACCTCCCATAGTCTGTTCTGGACTTTGGGACCGTGAAGAGACCTCTGGTGGCATGTCTTGTGGGTTATGCATGGGTGTCCGAGCTGTGTGCATTCAACATGTCAATACTTCTTATAAAACAAGTAGTGATGAAGTCAATCTGTCCTCTACTTTGTGTCATGAGAGATTGAAATTCATATTATTTGGGTTAGCTCTACATACACAGCCAGCTGGGCTGCCCTGTTCTGAGCCAGTTGTATTTTATCAAGTTTTATCAAATTTTATCAAGTCCCTCTTTGTGGCACCTGACCACACGACTGGGCAGTAGTCCAGGTGCGACAAAAGTAGGGCCTGTAGGACCTGCCTTGTTAATAATGCTGTTAAGAAGGCAGAGCAGCGTTTTATTATGGACAGACCTCTCCCCATCTTAGCTACTGTTACTCCAAGCAGTTTAGTCTCCTCAATTTGCTCAATCTCCACATTATTCATTACAAGATTGGAGTTGAGGTTTAGGGTTTAGTGAATGATTTGTCCCAAATAAAATGCTTTTAGTTTTTGAAATATTTAGGACTAACTTATTTCTTGCCTCCCATTCTGAAACTGACTGCAGCTCTTTGTTAAGTGTTGCAGTGATTTCACTCGCTGTAGTAGCTGATGTGTATAGTGTTGAGTCATCAGCATACATAGAAACACAGGCTTTACTCAGAGCCAGTGGCAGGTCATTAGGAAAGATTGAAAAAAGTAAGGGGCCTAGACAGCTGCCCTGGGGAATGCCTGATTCTACCTGTGTTCTTTTGGAGAGGCTACCATTAAATCATTATTTTTTCTATTTAACCAGGCAAGCCAATTAAGAACAAATTCTTATTTACAATGACGGCATACCCCAGCCAAACCCAGACAACGCTGGGCCGCCCGCCCTATGGGACTCCCAATCACGGCCAAATGTGATACAGCCTGGATTTGAAATAGGGACCTCTTGCACTGAGGTGAAGTGCCTTAGACCACTGCCCCACTCGGGAGCCCAAATAACACCCTCTGTGATCTGTTAGACAGGTAACTCTCAATTCACAGTATAGCAGGGGGTGTAAAGCCATAACACATATGTTTTTCCAGCAGCAGACTATGATCGATAATGTCAAAAGCTGCACTGAAGTCAAACAAAAGAGCTTCCACAATCTTTTTATTATCAATTTCTCTCAGCCAATCATCGGTAATTTATGTAGGTGCTGTGCATGTTGAGTCCCTATAAGCGTGCTGAAAGTCTGTTGTCCATTTATTTACTGTAAAATAACATTGTATTTGGTCAAACACAACTTTTTCCAAAAGTTTACTAAGGGTTGGTAACAGGCTGATCGTTCAGATATTTGAGCCAGTAAAGGGTGCTTTACTATTCTTGGGTAACATAATGACTTTTGCTTCCCTCCAGGCCTGAGAGCACACACTTTTTTGAACCTTACACATTGAAAAGATGGCAAATAGTAGTGGCAATATCTTCCACTATCATCCTCAGTAATCTTCCATCCAAGTTGTCAGACCCAGGTGGCTTGTCATTGTTGATAGACAACAAGATATATATTTTTTCACCTCTTCCACACTCACTGTGTTTAGTCACATGATTTCTCAATTTGCAGTTTGGCTATCGGTTATCCAGCCAGACTTATTTGCATCATCCCTCTCAACCATAACATATTTAAATTCCTCATCAATCCATAGGGATTGAATAGTTTTTACAGTCATTTTCTTAATGGGTGCGTGCTTATTAGTAACTGGAGAAAGCAATTTCCTAAATGTGTCAACTGCAGCGTCTGGTTGCTCCTCATTAAAAACCACAGACCAGCAAATATCATCAACATAGAAATCACTACAAAACCTCTTGCAGGACCTCTTATACACAATATTAGGTCCAGCTTTTGGAACTTTGGTTTTCGTAGATAAGGCTACCATATTGTGATCACTACATCCAATGTAATTGGACACTGCTTTACAGCAGATTTTCTTTTAAATATGTGATCAATACATGTGGATGATTTCATTCCTGTGCTGTTTGTAAATACCCTGGTAGGTTGACTGATAACCTAAACCAGGTTGATGGCACTGGTTACAGTTTGAACCTTTTTCTTGAGTGGGCAGCTTGATAAAAGCCAGTCAATATTTAGATCATCCAGGAAATATACCTCTGTTGAAATTACATACATTATCAAGCATTTCACACATATTACCCAGATACTGACTGTTAGCACTTGGTGGTCTATAGAAATTTCCTACAAGAACGGGCTTTAGGTGAGGCAGATGAACGTGTAGCTAAACACAGTGAACTTCCTATTAGGGCACACCGTCTCGATGCTAACAGTATGACTGGTTCATAGACACATGATTACTGCATACAATAGCTATAGAGGCATTCAGGGGACTTAGAGGAGGCATTCAGGGGACATTCAGGGGACTTAGAGGGACATAAATAAAGTTACTTACATTGTGACTTCCAACGCTCCTGGGACAATGTACATTTGCTGCAGCACTACGACAACTCAGCGACACAATGGTAGGGATTATCTGAGCAAGGCTTAGGCCTGATGTGCGAGGGAGCCCGAGAGGTATGGGCTTGTGGTAGAGATCCCCTGAGCTGGACCCTCAAGAGACAGGGTAGAGGAAGAAGGTTGCAGGAATCTCTGAAAGCAGGTGGGGGAAACTGTTATCAGCAGGATGAGATCCCCCCCCCCCCCCAAAGCCATTACAGCCCCATTCTCCAAAGGCCTCTGCCTTGCGCTGGGCTTACGGTGTGTAACGTGCCTCCACTGGGATGCAGGATCGATAAGGGGGGGTAGGAGGTTGGGGTAGGACGGGAGGGGTGGGTGAGATGGGAGGGGAGAGGGGAGAGGGGACTTCACTAGGGAGGGGGTCTTTTCAGGGCAGCCCTGGCCAGTCAGTCAGAGAGTGGCAACACGGTGTTGAGGCAGTGGCATGACATCTAGGCTGAGGAGTAGAGAAGGAAAAGCTCTTAGAGTGGGACCTATCCGGGATACACTGCAATGTCTCAATTTACTTACTCGTCCAGCTCAGACATATATTCCTCAATAAGCTGACAGTTTCCACATTTTAATTTTGGCCGTACAATATTATCCTGGAACTGTGCAAAATAGGTGCAGGTCCTACATGGGATGAAACGTTAGTCTCTGAAGGTGGTTAGAGACTAGAATCCAGCCAGCACTAGGACCCACAATAAACACAACCAAGGCACAAAACTCACCAGCATAACAACAGCAAGGAGAGAGTGGTGACTTACTCAATAAGATTAAATGCTGGGGGCCATCAAAACAGCAATGTACCAGTATGATAGCCAGGAGAGAAGCACCTTGGAGGGGATGTAGTTTCTAGTACAGGCCGGTGGAAAGCTGGGAGCGTGGCAAGCGCTACACAGAGTCCAGAACAGTAAATCCAAGTGCAGTTCAAGTTTGGCAATAGTCCAAAAACATCCAAGGCACAGACGACCTACAACAACTCAAGAAAGCTAGCTAACTATGCTAAGAAATCTAGTGTTAGAGAGCTACGCACATTGGGAACAACTAGCGAATAACTAGCCAGCTGAAGAAAGCAACGTGAGCTAAGCTAGTTAATGTTAGCTAGTTGGCCACAGGCTTGACACCCAGTTTCGCTTCGTTTTTGTATTCTAGGAGCTGAAAAAGTCTCTCCCTTTTGCTGATGTTGAGGTGAAATAACCAATGACCATTGGATTATGTTCATGAATGCACCTCAAACTTTATTCAGGCTGTAACTCATAGTCATTCAGTTCAGAAAACAGGCTATGATCGGGGTCTGATCACTCCGGCTTCATCCATAACGACAGCATTAGCCACTATCCTTGGTGCTGAAACCAGCTAGGAGTTGGTTCCCCTCCTTTTTTTCAGGCTTGACTGAGCCCAACTTAAGACAGGCTGATATTGGACAGATGGGATGCCTTTTGAAAACCATTTCACCATTCAGACTGGGAAGGTCAGATAATAGATGGAGGAAACGAAGCATGAAATATGCTTTATATGCTATCAATACTTAGCCATCTCTCACTGGAGACTGTCTGGGAGTAGGGAGACTGACTGACTGGTTCTACATCTCTCACTGGAGACTGTCTGGGAGTAGGGAGACTGACTGACTGGTTCTACATCTCTCACTGGAGACTGTCTGGGAGTAGGGAGACTGACTGGTTCTACATCTCTCACTGGAGGAAGACTGTCTGGGAGTAGTGAGACTGACTGACTGGTTCTACATCTCTCACTGGAGGGAGACTGTCTGGGAGTAGGGAGACTGACTGTCTGGGAGTAGTGAGACTGACTGACTGACTGACTGGTTCTACATCTCTCACTGTAGGGAGACTGTCTGGGAGTAGTGAGACTGACTGACTGGTTCTACATCTCTCACTGTAGGGAGACTGTCTGGGATTAGTGAGATTGACTGACTGAGTCTACATCTGATATGGCTACTGTGAGAAACCAGATCTTGATAGCAGCTTGCCCCTGAACAGTAGGACAGTAGTACTGAACAGTAGGACAGTAGTACTGAACAGTAGGACAGTAGTACTGAACAGTAGAACAGTAGTACTGAACAATAAAGTAATTCGACCATTATCCTGTTACAGATAAAGTAATCAGACCATTTCCCTGGAAGCCGATAAAGCAAATTTAACCATTATCCTGGAAGCAGATAACGTAATTAGACCATTATCCTGGAAGCAGTTAAAGTAATTAGACCATTATCATGTCTGCAGTTAAGTAATTAGACCATTATCCTGGAAGCAGATAAAGTAATCAGACCATTATCCTGGAAGCAGATACAGTAATCAGACCATTATCCTGGAAGCAGATACAGTAATACAAGCTGTATACACTCTTAGAAAAAAAAGGGAACCAAAAAGGGGACAGCCGAAGATTTGTGCTTGGTGGCCAGAATGACACGTTGGACATACAGACCGGGAAGTGTACATATTTTTACTATCAGCATATTACTTACCACTTCAATGACCCATTTACATTTAGCCGGGTGTGGAACGAACTAAGTTGTATTTTGGCATCAACACAAAGCGGAAATGAAAAAAAAGAGAAATCTTGGTGCCTGACTTTTTCCACATTTGTTGCCATTACAGCCTTATTCTAAAATGAATTGAATTGGCTTCCCCCCCCCCCCCGTTCAATACCCTAC
>NC_036859.1:35435485-35443790 GCF_002910315.2 Salvelinus sp. IW2-2015
CAACCAATTATCCTGAAAGCAGATACAGGTAATTAGACCATTATCCTGGAAGCAGAATACAGTAATCAGACCATTATCCTGGAAGCAATAAAGTAATTCAGACCATTATCCTGAAGCAGATACAGTAATCACCATTATCTGAAGAGCAAGAAATACAGTATTTTAGACCATTATCTGGAAGCAGATACAGTAATACAAGACCATTATCCGAAGCAGATACGTAATTAGACATTATCCTGGAAGCAGATAAAGTATCAGACATTATCTCTGGAAGCAGATCAAAATAATTAGACATTATCCTGGAAGCAGATACAGTAATCAGACCATTATCTGGAAGCAGATAACGTAATCAGACCATATCCTGGAGCAGATAACGTAATCAGACATTTAGTTTGTTTTAGCATGCATGGGCTCTTCCACTGCTGCAACTATGACCAATGGTATCAAACAATATCCCATAATGACAAAGCAAAAATAGGGTTTTAGATTCTTTTTTATTAAAAATAAATACAGAAATTTCACATTCGCATAAGAATTCAGACCCTTTACTTTGTTGAAGCACCTTTTGCAGCAATTACAGCATTGCATCTTCTTGGGTATGACACTACAAGCTTGGCACATCTGTATTTGGGGAGTTTCTCTCATTCTTCTCTGCAGATGCTCTCAAGCTCTGTCTGGTTGGATGTGGAGCGTTGCTGCACAGCTATTTTCAGGTCTCTACAGAGATGTTAGATCGGGTTCAAGTCTGGGCTTTGGCTTGGCCACTCAAGGACATTCAGAGACTTGTCCCGAAGCCACTCCTGCATTGTCTTGGCTGTGTGCTTAGGGTCGTTGTCCTGTTGGAAGGTGAACCTTCTCCCCAGTCTGAGGTTCTTCTACTTTGCTGCTGAAAAACATCCCCACATTATGATGCTGCCACCTCCATGCTTCACTGTAGTGATGGTGCCCGGTTTCCTCCAGACGTGACGCTTGGCATTCAGGCCAAAGTGTTCAATCTTGATTTCTTCAGACCAGAGAATCTTGTTTCTCATGGTCTGAGAGTATTTAGGTGCCTTTTGTCAAACTCCAAGTGGGCTGCCTTTTACTAAAGAGTGGCTTCCATCTGGCCACTCTTAACATAAAGGCCTGATTGGTGGAGTGCTGCAGAGGTGGTTGTCCTTTTAGAAGGTTCTCCCATCTCCACAGAGGAATTCTAGAGCTCTGTTGGTGACCATCAGGCTCTTGGTCACCTCCCTGACCTCTTGGTCATCTCCCCGACCACTCTTCCTAGAGCTGGCTGCCCGGCCAAACTGAGCGGGGGAGAACCAAACTTGGTTCCAAACTTCTTCCATTTAAGAATGATGGAGGCCACTGTGTTTTTTTGTACGCTTCCCCAGATCTGTGCCTCGACACAATCCTGTCTCTGAGCTCTAAGGACAATTCCTTCGACCTTATGGCTTGGTTTTTGCTCTTTTATGCACTGTCAACTGTGGGAACTTATATAGACAGGTGTGTGCCTTTCCAAATCATGTCCAATCAATTGAATTTACCACAGGTGGACTCCAATCAAGTTGTAGATCATCAAGGATGATCAATGGAAACAGGATGCACCTGAGCTCAACTTCGAGTCTCATAGCAAAGGGTCTGAATACTTATGGAAATCAGGTATTTATGTTTTAAATTTATTATAAATTAGCAAACATTTCTAACAACCTGTTTTCGCTTTATCATTATGGGGTATTGTGATGTCATTATGGGGTATTGTGTGTAGATTGCTGAGGATAATAAAAACAAAATCAATTTTAGAATAAGGCTGTAACGTAACAACATGTGGGAAAAGTCATGGGGTCTGAATACTTTCTGAAGGCACTGTATGTGAGAGCCTTCCTGGCTGGCTGCTGTGTGTGTGTGTGTTTGGTTGTAATATCCTTGTGGAGTCCTCACAATGATAGTAAAACAAGGAACATTTGTGGACATTCTGCCGGTCCCCACAAGGAAAAAGGTTTAGGGGGAAAGGTTATGTTTAGGGGTTAGGTAAAATAGGATTTTGAATGAGAATCAATTGTGTGTGTGTGTGTGTGTGTGCGTGCGTGCGTGCAGGGTGTATGTGTGTGTGTGTGCGTGCAGTGTGTGTGTGTGTGTGTGTGCATGCAGTGTGTGTGTGTGTGTGAGTGCATGTGGTATATGCTTCCATGCCCTCAAGTAGACCCTCCCAGCCAGTTGACAGTAGTGCACAGCAGTAGGTTGACATCTGCTCAGTGTGTCCTTTACTATGGGCTCCTGAATGGTGCAGCGGTCTATCTGCTCAGTGTGTCCTTTACTATGGGCTCCTGAATGGCGCAGCNATCTGCTCAGTGTGTCCTTTACTATGGGCTCCTGAATGGTGCAGCGGTCTATCTGCTCAGTGTGTCCTTTACTATGGGCTCCTGAATGGCGCAGCGGTCTAACTGCTCAGTGTGTCCTTTACTATGGGCTCCTGAATGGCGCAGCGGTCTAACTGCTCAGTGTGTCCTTTACTATGGGCTCCTGAATGGTGCAGCGGTCTATCTGCTCAGTGTGTCCTTTACTATGGGCTCCTGAATGGTGCAGCGGTCTAGTTTATGTAACACTCAAGTTGTATTTATATTATTAAGTGCTAATGAGCTATCCATCAACATGCAACACCGCATCACAAATTGATATTAGAAGAGGTGAGCAATTATGGTATACCATAATTCAAAAAAGGGAGAACCATCTGCCGTTGATTCATTTAGACGGATTAGAGTGTCCTGTAGCTATGCTACACTTCTCGGTAGTGCAATTTTGATAGATGACAACTACAACATAGTTAAGGAAAACCATGACTAGCAGCATGTGTACTGATACCTATCTCTATAAGTCAGTAGAGTCAACTCCACACTCATGCGCGTACAACGATAAACTCTCGCCGACAATATTGAGGAGTATAATGTGAGGTAGTTGATCTTCTGTTTTCGCTTCCCTGTCTAGAGATAGCGCGATGTTTTTTGATATCATGGATGTTTCAACGATCTTGACACCTGCCGTCAATCTGAAGGGCAAGATGATGCTCGACACATTCTTCTGCGCCGGTGGTTGAGGCCAATGATAGTCTCACCTTCCAGGCAGAGCGAGAAGAGCAGAGAAGAGACTCCCCATCTCTACAGAGTAGTGAGTTCCCTCTCTATTAGCTCCATCTATTCTTCATGATCTCTGGATATCTATAAGCTGGAAATATGCCATCTCAGGTTCTTGTCCAAATGGCACTATTCACTCCGTAATGAATACAGTGGCATACTTTTCAAATAGAGCCTATGGCCCTGTAAAAAATAGTGCACTCAATGGGAAGAGGGTGCCCAACTTGGGAGCAGACTGAGTCTCACTGTACCACAGTACGTACGCTGGCCCTCAGATCTCCTCTGATCATCTCCATAGGGCTCATCTCTCACATTAAAACAGAACATACCATTAGATTTCACCTTGAAAAGGTAACTGTTAAATGAGCCAGTCACAGGAATGATAGGAAGTTCTGTACGGTACATGTAATATCCTTCACTCAGAATTTTACAGAGGTCTCAATTGTTCCTGGCTACACACGTGACCTTAACAGGAAAAAATCTATATAGGCCTATACACGCTCTCATCGGGTCATACGCTCATGACACAGTTGACACACTGCTGGTGCTTGTGCTTTGCTGATAAGCATCCAAGGTTATGGAAACACTAGTAGTCACAGGGATCATTCTATTCTGCTTCACGTGGAGCATAAACTCAATTGATTCCTATATGCTGTTTTGTGAGCTGTGTAAGATTTCTCCGAGCGTTGTTGTCTTGTACTGTAGCATCAGATGTGGGTAATATGTAAATGTCACAGAGATCAATTCAATGTTGCAAACATGGAGCATAAACCAATTGATTACATGCTGTGTTGTAATGCTGTGTGTTATTTATGGCTTCCCCCGCTAAAAAAATCTTGGTTGCCCGAAATCGTCTGTTTCAAATTGTTAACGCAACACACCGAGATTTCTATATATAGATATCCCCTCATGCGTTTTAATAAATCAACTATTGTATTGAGATGGTTCGATGGTATCTTAATTAGCACTGTGTGAGTTTTTGATTGAAACCATTATAGTTACACAAATTAGACTGAAAGAGTGGAGCCAAAGCATCCAAGATAACCGGAAGAAAAAATACACTTTAACTTGACCCAACCATGCTCCTCTCGCTCCTGACTGGCTTTCGCAGATTCTGCCATTACCTCTACTGAAGTTTTCCGAGGTAATGAGGCTCCACACGAGGAGGTCGGAAACATTTTCTCATAGTGGAATGCCAAATGTATCATAACACAAATTTCTCTACTCAGACTGCATTTCTCGCGTATTATGCAGTTTTTCAATTAGTACGGCTATCTCCGCCAAACGCCATAATCTTCCATGGGAACATCTTGCCCATATCTTCAAAATCATTGTCAATGTGGTTAAAGCAAAAAATCTGTTTTGGAAGAGTTGTAAGAAGCTCAAAGCTCGCTACAAATCCCATGCAATGCTCTTCTATAGAGCTGCTGGCTAGCTCAGCTAGAAAATGTCACGACCACAATGAATATAACAGACAAATATCAGATGTTCGAAGTTAGTTTAGCTGTTGCGATCCGCCTATAACAAGCTGCACTATCAAATTTAAGGAGTCCTACAATCTCACATGTTCAACCTTGGAGATCAATGTGCTCACAAAGTGGAGTCTAAAAACAATTGCCATATTATGTCAATGGGTCTGCAGTGTACTTTCACAGGTACTTTTCAGGTCCTCTCCAGAGATTTTTGATCGGGGCACGACCGGGCTCTGGCTGGGCCAGCTCAAAGACATTTGAGACTGTCCGAACCACTCCTGCGATGTCTGGCTGTACTTGGGGTCTTTGTCCTGTTGGAAGGTGAAGCTTCCACCCACAGTCTGAATCTGAAACTCTGGAAGCATAGGAGAGAGCTCTAGGATCTGCTCCGTACTTTTGGCTGCGTTTTATATTCACTTGATCCTCGACTAGTCTCCCAGTCTCTGCAAGCTGCAAAACATCCCCACAGCATGAAATGTCGTGCCACCTGCATCTTCACTGTACGGGTATGGTGCAGTTTCCTCGTGTGACGCTTGGCAATTCCAAGGGCTCCCAAAAGAAAAAAGAAAGGTTGTTTCCAATCTTGGGGTTTTCATCAGACCAACCGAAATCTTGTTTTCTCATGGTCTGAGAACTATTCTAAGGTGCCCTTTGGCAAAACTCCAAGCGGGCTGTCATGTGCCTTTAACTGAGGAGTGGCTTCCGTCTGCGCACCTCTACCATAAAAAACCTGATTGGTGAGTGCTGGCAGAAATGTTGTCCTTCTGGAAGTTTCTCCACTCCTCCACAGACGGAAATGGTTTGCCTGTCAGAGCCTGCACGTTGGGTTTGGTCAGTTCAGCACCACAGGCCTTTCTCCCCCGATCTCGGCTCAGTTCGGCCCGCGGCCCGGCCAGCTGTAGAAAGTCTCTGTGGTTAAACTTATTCGCATCTTAAGAATGAATGGAGCCACTATGTTTTGGGGACCTTCAATGCTGCAGATAATTGTGTTGATATGCACCCCTTATTCCCCAGCTGTGCCTTGCACATATAACAAATCTGCCCTCGCAGGCTTACGGACAATTCTCTGGCAGACTCTCATGGTTTCTTTTCTCTCTGACATGCACTGTCAACGTTATATCCGGACCTTACATAATTCAGGTGTGTTCCTTTCCAGAAGGCTCGATAGTGTCTAAACCAAAAATCAATTGAATCTTTAGTACAAGTAGACTCCAATCAAGTTGTAGAAACCTAATCTCAACAGGATGGCATCAATGGAAACAGGATGCCACCCTGAGCAAAGGCGTCTTGAATACTTATGTGGCAGGCGCGCGCCGGGAGGATATCAGTTTTTTGTGTGAATACAATTGGGCTCAGAAGCCAAGCTTTCTCGCTTCGCTCATCTCTCATAGCCGGTCTCAGTGATGTAGATTGGCGGAGTTTTTGTTAATTTACTGATCCATTTAGAATAGGCTGTAAGTACCAAATGTGGAAAAAGTCACAAGGGGTCTGAATACTTTCCGAAGCGCACTGCTAACACTCACGCACTCGCCCACTTTGAGAAGGGATTTGACTGAGATGATTAGCTTAGCAACCACGTGGAGCAGCCCTGACAACGTGAACATAATCGTCGCACCAGTCTCGCTGGGTCGGGCGTTATAAGTTCCTTCATTCCTTGGATTCCTTTTTCATATTCTCTGGCCAGCGCACCCATCGCTCCATGCACCCTGGACTAAGAGGCAAGAAAATACGGAAAATGTGCGGACACTCGTTAAATTCCACATTTCTCGAGGTACCCCGCCGCAATACTCACCAACCCACCATACCTCATCAATTGAGCTCCACTCGAACGAGAAGATATGTAGATAAGTACGTTTCACGATCTAAAGAGTCGTATACCCCCTAACTACTTCCAGTGGTTAGTGAGAGCGACGTTATCACAGTGTTGTAACCGGGACGGATTTTCGCTGCTTTGAACGACCAATAATCAGATTCACATGAAACATGAAACTGGACCAGCGCACACTCGTACGAAATATCAGAGATGCGCAACAATATAACACTCAAAATGGTTGAGCCTTTCCTTTAATCACATTTGATCCAAATCTAAATAAATGATTCAATCTAAAAGTACTTTATTGGCCAATTGACAAACCTATGTACAGAAATAGCAGACATAACAGCAATAAATAAAACATTGCCAGCCTGCCGAGGTAGCAAATATCCTGATAAAATATAATCCTATAAATCCCATTGGCTTCGCATGGCCTGCCTGCAATGAACTTTATTAATCACCAATTATCAACTTGGGCCTGGCTGAAATTGCACTAGCAAACTTGTAACATTTGTATGAAATATTCTGGGCCCTCAGTCAGAAGGTCATGTCTACACTTGAGCAGTCACATGCGACCTTCCCCTGCTATCAGAATACATAGAAGATCGCATTTGAGAAAAGACGGTCTAGGACACCAGCAAAAGTCGCTTGCGTGGATCTGATTGTGTTTCAGATCTGGCTGACAACTGCGGAGTGGTCAGGGATGCCTTGTGTATGTGAATTTGAATCTCAGTCTGGACGCATTCAGACTAACCGCGAAAAGAGGCATACAGTGGATACGTCATCAGCACTCCTCCCACAAGTCTCCAGAAAACTGATTTTTGGTGACGAGAAGGCACCTGTTTTATATTATGTTGGTGGGTAAATAGCGTTCCTGTGTTGATGAGGAAAGTAATTTGGCTGGCCTCAAACAATGGGTAGCCAGCACTAGCCTAATTAGTACCCGACACACGCAAATATCATTGTGCTGGAGTTATCCCATTGGCAATCCCTTTTAAGCAGTGGCTGCTACTTGCTTACTATACAGAGGTTAGCTGGGCTTATTGCTACAGTAGTTAGCTACTGCTATCAGTTGGGTTGTTCTGTTATTATCATATTTGCCTATTCAACTATTTGTAGAATGCAATTACTGACATTTGAACATCAGCAACGTGGAAAAGGGGCATCGACACACTGGTGAGCATGGTAGACCATTATTTTAAATGTAGGTTTAGATGCCACATGAGACCCGTTCGGAAATTCCATGATCAGAACTCTATGATCCAGGAATAACAAAATTTGCATAACTGTCAAGTCTAGACAGGGCCAGGTTCTCGTGCCAGTGAGGACGAAGCTCGGGACAGACACATGCTGTAGTCTAATTGCGCAAGGATAAGAAGTCATTAAGGTAGACTTATTTTCACTGACTTTCCACTGATCGAGCATGCCCGTTCTTTTCATGCTGAGTGGTTCGAAAGGGAGAGAGCTTTGAAACATTTTTTAAAAATTATTGAGGAAACTGAATCTTGATATATCTCAATGGATAGTAAGACGAGACACTTGTTACATGCTTGCTGTTCTGAGGTGAAGAAACATCCTTTGAGGAGCTCCACACACGCTCCATTAGGGTGGTGCATTAATGCCGAGTCCAGCTTTAGACCCGTCCAAAAAAAGTCATCACATTAAGGCCTGAGAAAATAGTAGGAAACAATCAAATTGAGAAGTTAGAATCCATCTGTGAAACATTTAAGGACGCATACTGTAATAGGAAAAATGAGAGAGTTTAGATACGATGCAACAAACACATACATTCAGAGACACATAGTAAGTGACACACTTATCTGCGTTACTACTGAGCACCTTCCGACCCGTTGCCCACAACCACCATTCAGCGAGCCCATAGTAAAACTCGGACACAACTGAAGCAG
>NC_036859.1:35443815-35447443 GCF_002910315.2 Salvelinus sp. IW2-2015
TTAGACCTGCTGCGCCATTCAGGGGCCATGTTAATGGACACACTGAGCATGATAGACCCTGCCACCTTCAGGAGCCTAGTAAGTTAGGACACACTGAGAGTGTCAACCTACTGCTGTGCATACTGTACTGGTGGGAGGGTCTACTTGAGGGCATGGAGGGCATATACCACAGCACTCACACACAACACACACCATCTTGCTCACACCACACACACACACATCTGCCGGCACCATCACACATTACACCCTGCACGCAACGCACGCACTTACACACACACATCAGGCTACAACACTAATTTATTCTCCATTTCAAAATCTATTTTACCTAACCCTAACTAACCTTCTCCCCCTAAACCTTTTTCCTTGTGGGACCGGCAGAATGTCCACAAATGTTCCTTTTTGTTTACTTATATTGTGTAGCTCGCACAAGGTCTGTTTCACAACCAATACTGCTCAGTGTGTCCTTTACTATGGGCTCCTGAATGGTGCAGCGGTCTAACTGCTCAGTGTGTCCTTTACTATGGGCTCCTGAATGGTGCAGCGGTCTAACTGCTCAGTGTGTCCTTTACTATGGGCTCCTGAATGGCGCAGCGGTCTAAGGCACTGCATCTCAGTGCTAGAGGTGTCACACCCTGGTTCGAGTCCAGGATGTTTCACAACCGGCCGTGATTGGGAGCCCCATAGGGCAGCCCACAATTGGCCCAGCGTCCGGGTCAGCGTTTGGCCGGTAGGCCGTCATTGTAAATAAGAATTTGTTCTTAACTGACTTGCCTAGTTAAATAAAGGTTAAATAAAATAGTGTGTTCTGTTGTGTCGAAATGTAAAACGTTGATATTCAGGCCATAAACCCAGTTCTCAATCCCTTGAAGATGATTGGCATCGCAAAGGCCTTTTGCTCTCTTTAAAAAAAAATGTCTCTCTCTCTGTCACACACTCCCTCTTTCTCTTGCTCTTTATCTCTCTCTTTCTCTCTACTACAGCATCCTCTACATCATCCTCTTGCAAGCATACACAGGCTGGGATAGGTAGAACAATTCTTTGATGAGGTCAAAAGAAACATGGTGTGCCTCAAAGGCTTTGGAACTGCTGGAGGTTAATACATTGTAAGGGCAATGTGTTGCCCCTACAGTATATCTCATTATCCTTGATTAGTTGAGTCAGGTATGATTGTGCTTGGCTACAAAAAAAAGTGTTCCCTTGAAGGTACTTCAGTGTACCAGTTAAGGAATATTACTCCAAGGCAATCCATATGTGCAGAAGGAGAGGTTCCACCATATAAATAGTTTAGTTAATAAATGAACTAGTAATTATATTTCTATGGGTTCCACTGGGTTCCATTGGACTGGGTGTAGAATGGAGCTGATGCTCCTATTCTTTAAATCCTATTTGCAACAAATTAGCCATTGGCTAATTGGGGCATTTTAATGATTCAGCAACGCCTGCTGCTGTTGGGATATTAGCTGAGTCATTTATAAATGTATAGCTACAATAAGGGAACAGAACGAAAGAAGAGAGGGAGGAAGTTATGAAAAGGACATTGTTTAATGTCAAGCAACCTACAGGCGGTGACCCGTTCCTGTAGGTTCATGCTCTACAACATTCGCAGAGTACGACCCTGCCTCACGCAGGAAGCGGCGCAGGTCCTAATCCAGGCACTTGTCATCTCCCGTCTGGATTACTGCAACTCGCTGTTGGCTGGGCTCCCTGCCTGTGCCATTAAACCCCTACAACTCATCCAGAACGCCGCAGCCCGTCTGGTGTTCAACTTTCCCAAGTTCTCTCACGTCACCCCGCTCCTCCGAGCTCCTCCCTCTCTCCACTGGCTTCCAGTTGAAGCTCGCATCCGCTACAAGACCATGGTGCTTGCCTACGGAGCTGTGAGGGGAACGGCACCTCCGACCTTCAGGCTCTGATCAGGCCCGTACACCCAAACAAGGGCACTGCGTTCATCCACCTCTGGCTGCTCGCCTCCCTACCTCTGAGGAAGTACAGTTCCCGCTCAGCCCCAGTCAAAACTTTCGCTGCTCTGGCACCCCAATGGATGTGAAACAAACTCCTCACGACGCCAGGTCAGCGGAGTCAATCACCACCTTCCGGAGACACCTGAAACCCCACCTCTTTAAGGAATACCTAGGATAGGGATAAAGTAATCCTTCTAACCCCCCCCCCCTAAAGAGTTAGATGCACTATTGTAAAGTGGTTGTTTCACTGGATATCATTAAGGTGAATGCACACATTTGTAAGTCGCTCTGGATAAGAGCGTCTGCTAAATGACTTAAATGTAAATGTAAATGTTTACAAGGACTCTGTGGCGAAAAGCGGGCTAAAAAGAGAAATGACGGGTTTAGCTGCATGCAGAAAACCATGAAACATTCACTCAACTAAAACTACTGAATTATCTAGTATAATACCCATGATAAATCACCCAGAAAGCATTTGGCTGGTTTTCAACTGAATTATCTAGTATAATAGCCATATAAATCACCCAGAAAGCATTTGGCTGGTTTTCAAACTGAATTATCGTAGTAAATAGCCATGATAAATCACCCAGAAAGCATTTGGGCTGGTTTTTCAACTGAATTATCTAGATATAATAGCCATGATAAATCACCCAGAAAGCATTTGGCTGGTTTTCAACTGAATTATCTAGTATAATAGCCATGATAAATCACCCAGAAAGCATTTTGGGCTGGTTTTCAACTGAATTATCTAGTATAATAGCCAATAAAATCACCCAGAAAGCATTTGGGCTGGTTTTCAACTGAATTATCCTATATAATAGCCATGATAGATCACCCAGAAGCACTTTGGGCAGTCACACAGAATGATGCCGAAGTTCATTCTGGGAAAAAATGTAGTTATTCTATTATGTTCTTATCCTATTCTACAGTCAAATTTCAATCAAATGTATTATAAAGCCCTTCTTACATCAGCTGATGTCACAAAGAGCTGTACAGAAACGCAGCTAATACCCCAAACAGCAAGCAATGCAGGTGTACGTGCACCTGTGGCTAGGAAAAACTCCCTAGAAAAGCCAGAACCTGAAAGAAACCTAGATTGGAACCAGGCTGATGAAGGTGGGCAGTGAGTACCACAATCAGGTTAGAGTGGTTCATCAGATGACCTCCGTTACACTCTTGCTTCATCCAGACCACCTCCGTTACACTCTTTTCACACAATCTCAGTTCCGAAAAAAAAGCTCCATCAGTATGAATTCTCCAGAGGTAAAAGGTTTGAGCTGTTAGAAAGTAATCATTTCAGCAGCTCCTCTCAGACCTACACGATGACTCACTTCTCTCACACATTGGATATGATGGAATACTACTGGGTCTGTATACCTCTCAGAGTAGGAGTGCTGATCTAGGATCAGTTTGGCCTTTTAAATCCTAATGAAATAAGAGGGCAAACCTGATCCTAGATCAGCACTCCTATTCTGTGACTCATTGTGAATTCGGCCCTTGGATTATTTACTCTCCTGGTTGCAGTTACTCTGTTACTTTTTATACTGACTATAACTGACTGTTAAAGACATTTTCCTGTTGTTTAAATTCTAATAATTTGCCTAATTTCAGTTATTTGACAAAAACTACAAGTATAGCGTAAGAGATAGAGAACACATCATAACAAT
>NC_036859.1:35447468-35475550 GCF_002910315.2 Salvelinus sp. IW2-2015
GAAATTATCTAGTTATAATGAACCCATGAGAAATCACCCAGAAAGCATTTGGGCTGGTTTTCACTGAATTATCGTAGTATAATAGCCATGATAAATCACCCAGAAAGCATTTGGGCTGGTTTTCAACTGAATTATCTAGTATAATAGCCATATTAATCACCCAGAAAGCATTTGGGCTGGTTTTTCAACTGAATTATCTAGTATAATAGCCATGATAAATCACCCAGAAAGCATTTGGCTGGTTTTTCAACTGAATTATCTAGTATAATAGCCATGAAAATCACCCAGAAAGCATTTGGGCTGGTTTTCAACTGAATTATCTAGTATAATAGCCAGACTAAACGATAAATCACCCAGAAAGCATTTGGGCTGGTTTTCAACTGAATTATCTAGTATAATAGCCATGATAGATCACCCAGAAAGCATTTGGGCAGTCACACAGAATGATGCCGAAGTTCATTCTGGGAAAAAATGTAGTTATTCTATTATGTTCTATCCTATTCTACAGTCAAATTTCAATCAAATGTATTTATAAAGCCCTTCTTACATCAGCTGATGTCACAAAGAGCTGTACAGAAACGCAGCCTAATACCCCAAACAGCAAGCAATGCAGGTGTACGTGCACCTGTGGCTAGGAAAAACTCCCTAGAAAAGGCCAGAACCTAGGAAGAAACCTAGATTGGAACCAGGCTATGAGAGGTGGGCAGTGAGTACCACATCAGGTTAGAGTGGTTCATCAGATGACCTCCGTTACACTCTTGCTTCATCAGACCACCTCCGTTACACTCTTTTCACACAATCTCAGTTCCCCGAAAAAAAAGCTTCCATCATGTATGAATTCTCCAGAGGTAAAAAGGTTTGAAGCTGGTAGAAAGTAATCATTTCAGCAGCTCCTCTCAGACCTACACGATGACTCACTTCTCTCACACATTGGATATGATGGAATACTACTGGGTCTGTATACCTCTCAGAGTAGGAGTGCTGATCTAGGATCAGTTTTGCCTTTTAAATCCTAATGAATAAGAGGGCAAACCTGATCCTAGATCAGCACTCCTATTCTGTGACTCATTGTGAATTCGGGCCTTGGATTATTTACTCTCCTGGTTGCAGTTACTCTGTTACTTTTTATACTGACTATAACTGACTGTTAAAGACATTTTCCTGGTTGTTAAATTCTAATAATTTGCCTAATTTCAGTTTATTTGACAAAACTAGCAAGTATAGCGTAGAGAACCATCTAAATCGCTGTGAAATATATTTTCCATAACCAAAAATATAGTATTTTTTTGCTGTTTGAAGATGGTGTACAGAACCGAAAGTAAAAGACACAAAAACGAAACTTAACGGGAAGCATAGAAGTAGCACACATAGAACATATCTACCGCATCTTCGACTTCCTTTGAATTAGAATGACAGATCTATATGTCACGCCCTGGCCTTAGTATTCTTTGTTTTCTTAATTATTTTGGTTAGGTCAGGGTGTGACATGGGGAATGTATGTGGTTTTTGTAGTGTCTAGGGTGGTTGTAAGGTTTAGGGGGTTTATTAGAGTAGTTGGGTTTATGTTTAGTATAGTAGTCTAGCTGTGTCTATGGTTGAGTGTAGGTATCTAGGAAAGTCTATGGTTGCCTGAATTGGGTCTCAATTAGAGACAGCTGGTTATTGTTGTCTCTGATTGGGAGCCATATTTAAGGCAACCATAGGCTTTAGCTGGTTGTGGGGAATTGTCTATGTTGAACGTTTGTAGCATGTGTGTGTGCACTACGTTTATAGCTTCACGGTCGTTTGTTGTTTTTGTATAGTTTGTAATAGTGTTTCGTTTCATGTTCATCTTCGTAGTAAAAAATAAAAGAAGATGGCTTATTTTCCACATGCTGCGTTTTGGTCCGTCTCTCCTCCACACGATCGTGACACTATAACACACATTTCTATGTGAATTTGTTCAGGTCACCCAAAAAGTTACATATTGCAGTTTTAATATGGTGGGATTTTAATACTTCATAATTATTTACTTAACCAAAAGTGGTCTGACCATGTCCATCTAACATTTCAAGAGTCCCCTGGACTGGTATACTATATGGTTTGTTATGGGCACAGACTGAGTGTGCTTCAATGTCCTCTCCCAGCGTTGCCTGTAGTCATATCATGCCTCTTACTGAAATAAGCTCTAAGGATCTGCAGACTCATGAATATTGTAAAGAATGAACCCCTTTGAAGTGTTCTTTCAATTATACTTCTTTCCCATACTGAGCTTTAGCAATAACATAATCTCCTTTACCCCTACTGAGCTTTAGCAATAACATAATCTCCTTTACCCCTACTGAGTATAAACAATAACATAATCCCCTACTGAGTATAAACAATACCATAATCCCCTACTGAGTATAAACAATAACATAATCCCCTACTGAGTATAAACAATAACATAATCCCCTTTACCCATACTGAGTATAAACAATAACATAATCTCCTTTACCCCTACTGAGTATAAACAATAACATATCTTTACCCCTACTGAGTATAAACAATAACATATCTTTACCCCTACTGAGTTTTAGCAATAACATAATGCCCTTTCACTTGGATATGTTCCGTTAATGGTGAGTAATTATGGAAATAATGCTGAGTAACTATGTCTGAGCTCAGCTGAGATCCAGTTTTATACAGAAAGCTGTGTGAACAAAGGCTTCTCTTTTTCAGTTGTACAGTCATCACAGCATTACACAAAAACACTGACTCTCTCTCTCTCCATGTCTCTCTCAGTCACAAACAAGCTGAGTACATTCACTGTAAGGCCAATGTGAGTAGAAAAGGTTATCCTGTGATATATCAGGCAACTTCTCCTGACTAGGGCACTGAGTATTCCTAACCACCTGACTATCACTGCTAACACATCAACTAATGACAGCTACTGACCGTGAAAGGGGCAATCAGCAGTTGATAGATCCATTTTTGGACTTATAAATTCATATGTACCCGTTGATTCTTGAAGAATATAACTTATAAATGCTTTATGAGATTAGTTCAACTGCCATACCCCATCAGAGCCCAAAATATAAGCTCAAGTTGAAAGTTTTATTAGTCGTACGTATGGGATACGCATGGTATACATCGTCCAAGGAAATGCTTACTTGCAGGTTCCTGCTCGACAATACAACAGCAAGAAATAATAAAATATAAACAAAATAAATGTCTCAGTAGAATAGAATAAACATTTTAGCATAAGTATAATACAGGAAGGCACAATTTATAGTCCAACATTTACTGTATTGGAGAAGGGGGGGGGCAGTGTATAAACTGGCCAATAGAATTAGAGTCTGGTAGCAGCAGTTGTATGTACAGTACCTGTCAAAAGTTTGGACACACCTACTCATTCCAGGGTTTTTCTTTATTTTTACTATTTTCTACATTGTAGAATAATAGTGAAGACATCAAAACTATGAAATAACACATATGTAATCATGTAGTAACCAAAAAAGTGTAAAACAAATTAAAATATATTTTAGATTTTTCAAAGTAGCTACCGCTTGCCTTGATGACAGCTTTGCACACTCTTGGCATACTCTCAACCAGCTTCTAGTCACCTGGAATGCATTTCAATTAACAGGTTTGCCTTGATAAAAGTTAATTTGTTGATTTTCTATCCTTCTTAATGCGTTTGAGCCAATCAGTTGTGTTGTGACAAGGTAGGGGTGGTATACAGGAGATAGCCCTATTTGGTAAAAGACCAAGTGTCATATTATGGCCAGAACAACTCAAATAAGCAAAGAGAAATTACAGTCCATCATTACTGTAGTGCTTTGAGAGACTAGTCAAGGACCATATCACCTCCACCCTACCGGACACCCTAGACCCACTCCAATTTGCTTACCGACCCAATAGGTCCAACAAGACGACGCAATCGCAACCACCAACTTGCACACTTGCCGCTAACCCATCTTGGACAAGACGGAGATACCCATGTGAGAAGTGCTGTTCACTCGATTACAGCTCAGGCATTTACACCATAGTACCCTCAAACTCGATCATTCAAAGCTCGCCAGACCCTGGGTCATCGGACCCCGCCACTGTGCACTGGGGTCTGGGATTCCTGATCGGGCCTCCCAGGTGGGTGAGTCGGTATAACGGTAACAACACAGCCATCTCACCCCGCTTGTCTCTCAATCACTGGCGGCCCCACAAGGTGTCGTTCTGAGCCCTCTCCTGTACTCCTGTTCACACCACGACTGCGTGGGCCATGCACGCCTCCCAACTCAATCATCAAGTTTGCGGATGGACACTACAGTGGTAGGAATTGATCACCAACAACGAGGAGATAAAGCGGTTCTACAGGGGAGGAGGTGAGCGCCCTCGGAGTGTGGTGTCAGGAAATAAACCTATTACTCAACGTCAACAAAACAAAGGAGATGATTGTGACTTCAGGAAACAGCAGAGGGAGCACCCCCCTATCCACATCGACGGGTCAGTAGTGGAGCAGGTGGAAAGTTTTAAGTTCCTCGGTGTACACATCACGGACAAACTGAACTGGTCCACCCAACACAGACAGCGTTGTGAAGAAAGGCGCTAGCAGCGCCTCTTCAACCTCAGGAGGGCTGAAGAAATTCGGGCTTGTCACCAAAAGCACTCACAAACTTCTACAGATTGCACAATCAGAAGAGCATCCTGTCGGCTGTATCACCCCGTGGGTACGGCACTGCTCCGGCCCACAACCGTAATAGGCTTCTCCCAGAGGTAGTGGAGGTCTGCAGAAGCGCATCACCCAGGGGCAAAACTACCTGCCCTCCAGGACAACCTAACACCCACCCGATGTCACAGGAAGGCCATAAAGACAATCAAGGACAAACAAACCACCCAAGCCCCACTGCCTGTTCACCCGCTATCACTCCAGAAGCGGAGGTCAGTTACAGGTGCATCAAAGCAGGGACCGAGAGATGAAAAACAGCTTCTATCTCAAGGCCATCAGACTGTTAAACAGCCACCACTAACATTTAGCGGCCGCTGCCAACATACTGACTCAACATCCAGCCACTTTAAAAATGGGAATTGAGGAAATTAGTTGTTAAAAATGCTACCACTAGCCACTTTAAGCAATGCCACTTAATACAATGTTTTAACATACCCTACATTACCCATCTCATATTTATATAACTGTACTCTAATAGTATCTACTGATCTCATCCATCTTTATGCAATACATGTACCACTAGCCACTTTAAACTATGCCACTTTATTTTACATACCCTACAGTACTCATCTCATATGTATATACCGTACTCTATACCATCATTACTGCATCTCCATGACGTTCTGTACCACCACTCATTCATATATCTTTATGTACATATTCTTTATCCCTTTACACTTGTGTGTGTGTGTAAGGTAGTAGTGTGGAATTGTTAGGTTAGATTACTGTTGGTTATTACTGCATTGTCGGAACTAGAAGCACAAGCATTTCGCTACACTCGCATTAACATCTGCTAACCATGTGTATGTGACTAATAAAATTTGATTTGATTTGATTTGATTACTTTAAGACATGAACGTCAGTCAATACGGAAAATGTCAAGAACTTTGGAAGTTTCTTCAAGTGCAGTTGCAAAAACTATCAAGCGCTATGATGAAACTGGCTTTCATGAGGACCGCCACAGGAAAGGAAGACCCAGAGTTACCTCTGCTGCAGAGGATACGTTCATTCGAGTTACTTGTCTCAGAAATTGCCGCCCAAATAAATGCTTTATAGAGTTCAAGTAACAGACATCTCAACATCAACTGTTCAGAGGAGACTGTGTGAATCAGGCCTTCATGGTCGAATTGCTGCAAAGAAACCACTACTAAAGGACACCAATAAGAAGAAGAGACTTGCTTTATTTGACCAAGAAGGAGAGTGATGGAGTGCTGCATCAGATGACCTGGCCTCCACTATCACCCAACCTCAACCCAATTGAGATGGTTTGGGATGAGTTGGACCGCAGAGTGTAGGAAAAGCATCCAACAAGTGCTCAGCATATGTGGGAACTCCAAGACGGTTGGAAAAGCATTCCAGGTGAAGCTGGTTGAGAGAATGCCAAAAGTGTGCAAAGCTGTCATCAAGGCAAAGGGTGGCTACTTTGGAGAATCTAAAATCTAAAATCTATTTTGATTTGTTTCACACTTTTTGGTTACTACATGATTCCACATGTGTTATTTCATAGTTTTGATGTCTTCACTATTATTGTACAATGTAGAAACACATAGTAGTAGATAGTAAAAATAAACTTTTGACTGGTACTGTATGTGTGTCTGGGTGCGTGCGTGCATTCATGACTGAGTGTATGTGTGCTAAGGTGTGGAGAATCAGAGCAGGTGGTCAGTCCAGGTTGTTTTACTCCAATGTTTGTAAATGAAAACAAACACCGTATAGCCTTAAAACATGGTTAAAACTACAATTGTGATATTATGAGAGTGGTTACATTTCTCCAGACCCATCCCATAGCTTTTTAGTGAAACAGGGACAGGGAGTTATTGTTTCAACTACTGATTGCCGCTTTAATAATGGTTACTGACCTCAGGGCCCCTAATGACTGTAATGAAGTGTCACTGGAGAGATTAGCTCTCTCCTACAATAGCTAGCCCAGTTCAGTGAACAGACAGACAGCTCTCGTCTCCTCCCATTAAAACCACTTATGACAGGACCCCTGGATGGTTGATTAGTCAGCTAATGGACTCACCACTGTAAACCTCAGACTGGAACTGTGACATGGCCAACAGAGTGAGTAGGTTTAGATTAGAGAGCAGAGCACATCTAATGCACTCTACAGTTCACACCTACTCATCATCTGCAACGTTCTATAGAGCAGGGGTCGCCAACCTTAACAATCAAGGTTAGGTTCATTACCCTGGTCACAGATCAGTTTGTCTGTTTTTCTGTCTTGCTATTCTTTATATTCTGTGGCTGTGAAAAGCAGGATAACGTTGCCGTGTGTGACAGCTGAGGAGAGATGTGGCTGGTGAGAGAAATGGAGGAATGGAGTGAAAAGGGAGGATGGGATGGTGAGAATTGTGTGGAGAGAATGTCTTAGAGAGAGGAGATTAATTGTTGATAGGGTTCTCAGGCAGACTCTTCTTTGAGTGTGTGAGCTGGACTAGCACCAGACTAACAGCTCATGTTCTGCCTGCCACTCCAGTGGAATCAGCTGTTGATACCAACAGTTATCACTACAGTGCTGTGAGAGGCTGTCATGTGTCTGCTGAGAGACTAACTAACTAGTTCCAATCAGAACTAGGAACAAATAGTTGAGATGCGCTTGATTTGGCTTCCACTGTCCTGTGGAGTAGTCCCAAAGACGCAAGCTCCATGCAAAATCAGACAGACCTCAGGGTGTTTTCACATATAATCCTCTTAAAAAGAACCGATCTCAGTCGTCTTTAAAGTGAACTAAGTTCTCTTTGTGTTTACACTGCCCTTGCCTTTGAATGAGGACTCACCTATTTTGTGGTCCGAGTCCTCTTTGCATTCACATTGCTATGTTTAGAATGGAACCAAGATCTTTTTCCTAACATTCACTCGATGCAATGTGGGTTTTTACAAAGTGCAGGACAAACCATACCATCAGATCGTGTTATCGGACACCTAGATGTAATTTTGGAAGCAAATAGATTTCATTTAGTTGAAAGATGAGACATGGGAGAGTTCCGGTTTAGCATGTGAATGGAGAATAAACCCAGTTTAAAGCTCGTGGACGAGGCTCCTACGCATGAGTTAATTTTGCCAAATTTGTACTTTGCATTCCACTTTCTTACATATCATATATTTATTTGATTGATTGATGAGTTCGTAAGTTACCTTTTTGATTCAAATGTCACACGACCTGAGGGGCAGAAGACCTGTAACTAACGTTTCAACCGCGATGGCAAACGTGAATGGTAATAATGGAGCCGACTCCAGTCCAACTGTTACAGAGCCTCGTGCGTCACACTCATGTCAGAATTATTTGCGGATGTGCTGGGTCCGGCCATCTTTCCATCACCCCCGAAGCTGGACAGAGCCCACCGCAATGGTGGGCGGAGCCGACAACTCCAAGCCTAGAGTGTTTATCGTCTACGGTGACAAGGAGCACATCCTCCAGAGGCAGGGAAGAGACCAGCTACACTTCTGCACAGTGTTCATCTTTCCTGACCTCAGCTCGAATGTCGCCAAAAAAAGAGCTAAATTCCTCGATGTGAAACGCAAACTTCATGAGAAGAAAGGGAAATTCTCACTCCGCTTCCCTGCTCGTCTGCACATTGAACATGCCGGGGGGAAACCACAATTCGACTCCCACGAGGACGCCCAGCGTTGGTTCGACAGTCACTTCTGAGCTGTATCTTGGATCTATGACCTACTTTTTTGCCAGGTAGCATGCATAGCCTAGCCTTTAAGTCGAAGGTATGTTTGACCTTTACGGCAGGGCATAAAAAAAATGTTCTCTCCTGTTGCTATTCCTTTTCTACTCGGCAGAAACACTAATGTTATTGCACTCTGATAAAAATGACTAATACTGTCTTGTGTGGTTGTCATTTAAGCTACACATTTGGGAGATCCTTTTTATTTGGCTAGATGGCTAATGTAGTAATGCATAGATACAATTCCAGGCTTTTGCAGAACTTTCCTCTGTTTTTTTCTTTCTTTCTTTTCGTCTAGATACTTACTGAAGGACTTTCCACCACTTTACTCCATATTGATCATTCGTACATGTACAGACACTCACAGCCCCTTTTCTTTTTTGTAACATACAGTGGGACACTTATTTGGCCATCCTTAAGACACATTGTATACGTATTGCACTGATTGAAGACTCCGTTACACTGTAATGTGGTGTTTGTTTTGTTGTTGACCTACTTTACCGTTTTGTGAATGCCTTTTCAAATGTATTTCACGACTGGTGCTATGGAGCCTCTCAGAGTTAGGATAGGAAGGTTTTCTGTTTATATGCACCGAAGCTGCGCAAACATCAACCTGATGTCTCCATTCGCTGGGGAAGGAGACTTTGGGTTTGGGTGGGAGGGGAGGGGGGGGGAGTGACCTTTTTCGGTCCTATTTTTGTATTATAATATTTTTTTATTTTATTTTTTCATCAGTTTTCTGTTATCTTTGCAAATGCTTGGTCAGTTTTCACAGCTTTTTCATTTCAATATTTTAGATGGCTAACAACGCTAAAAGTAGTACTATAGGTATGGCTAATCCTATAAAGTTTTTTTTATCTTGGCAATGAACAATCTTGTCAAGAGGTCTAGGGTCTTCTCTCATTTGAAAAAGCTAAAAGCAGATATGATATTTTTACAAGAGACCCATTTACGCATTAAAGATCACTCAAGGCTACAAAACTCCAAGTTTAGTCAGGTTTTCCATTCAGACTTTAACTCCAAAGCCAGAGGGGTTGCAATTTTGGTTAGTAAAAGAATACACCTCTCTACTACTAATGTTATTTCAGACAGTAATGGGAGATATTTAATCATAACTGTCACCATTTGGCACACACCTGTAGTATTGGTCAATGTATATGCTCCCAATTTTGATGATGTTGAATTTGCCAATGGGTTGCTGGGTAAAATCCCTTCTCTGAACACCAATCTTTTGATATTTGGCTGGGATCTGAATTGTGTTATTAGCCCGGCTTCAGACCGCTCCAACGCCAGAACTATGTCTCCCTCTGCTATGTCAAAGTCCTTCTCAGACTTTATGGTTCAGAATGGGTGTACAGATCCCTGGAGATTTCAGAATCCCCAGACAAGAGAGTATTCTTTCTTTTCACATGTACACCATTCCTTTTCTCGTATTGACTATTTCTTTACTGATCATAAGTTACTTCCAAATGTCACCTCTTCTGAATATTTACCCATTGTAATTTCTGATCATGGACCTTTATCCCTCGACATAGTCCTATTAGGACAAACTCGTACTCCTCTCTGGAGATTCAATTCTCTTCTCCTGTCTGATGCAAACTACTGTAATGTTATCTGCACTTCTATTGATCATTGAATTTTTTCAAATCAGACAAGCTTATCCTCTCATTCTCTCTTATGGGAATCACTTAAGGCCTATCTTAGAAGATACATAATATTTCTTATTCTTTTCATTTAAACAAAAACTCGGAAAGCTAAACCAGAAGAACTCACTAAAGTCATCCTTGACGTAGACCATCAATATGCGCTGACGCCATCTCCAGAGCTATATAAGCAACGCTTGAACTTACAATATGAATTCAATCTCTTGTCCACTACAGATGCAGAACGGCTACTATTGCGTTCACGTGTTACCTAATATGAACATGGCGACAGGGCAAGTCGTCTGCTCGCACACCAATTAGAACGCAGTGCTGCTACCCGTCCGATTCCCCAAATTAAAGATTCCACTCATAGCTTGATTTCTGACCCTACGGGGATCAATGACACCTTCAAATCTTTCTATTGCTCCCTGTATACAGTTGAAGTCGGAAGTTTACATACACCTTAACCAAATACATTTAAACTCAGTTTTTCACAATTCCTGACATTTAATCCTAGTAAAAGTTTCCTGTCTTAGGTCAGTTAGAATCACCACTTTATTTTAAGAATGTGAAATGTCAGAATAATAGTAGAGAGAATGATTTATTTCAGCTTTTATTTCTTTCATCACATTCCCACTGGGTCAGAAGTTTACATACACTCACATAGTATTTGGTAGCATTGCCTTTAAATTGTTTAACTTCGTGGTCCAAACGTTTCGGGTAGCCTTCCGCAATAAGTTGGGTGAATTTTGGCCCTCCTCCTGACAGAGCGGTTAACTGAGTCAGGTTTGTAAGCCTCCTTGCTCGCACACACTTTTTCAGTTATGCCCACAAATTTTCTATGGGATTGAGGTCAGGGCTCTTGTGTGATGGCCACTCCATTACCTTGACTTTGTTGTCCTTAAGCCATTTTCCACAACTTTGGAAGTATGCTTGGGGTCATTGTCCATTTCGAAGACCCATTGCGACCAAGCTTTAACTTCCTGACTGATGTCTTGAGATGTTGCTTCATATATCCACCTCATTTTCCCCTCATGATGACATTATTTGTGAAGTGACCAGTCCTCTTGCAGCAAAGGCACCCCCACAACATGATGCTGCCACCCCCGTGCTTCACGTTGGGATGGTATTCTTCGGCTTGCAAGCCTCCCTTTTTCTCCAACAACTAACGATGGTATTATGGCCAAACAGTTATAGTTTTGTTTCATCAGACCAAGGACATTTCTCCAAAAAGTATTGATCTTTGTCCCATGTGCAGTTGGCAAACCGGTAGTCTGTCTTTTTATGGCGGTTTTGGAGCAGTGGGCTTCTTTCTTGCTGAGCGGCCTTTCAGGTTATGGCGATATAGGAGTTTTTTGCTGTGGAATATAGATACTTTTTGTACCCGTTCCTCCAGCACTTCCCAAGGGCCTTTGCTGTTGTTCTGGGATTGTTTTCACTTTTCGCACAAAAGTACATTAATCTCTAAGATACAGAACGCGTCTCCTTCCTGAGCGGTTATGATGGCTCGCATGTCCCATGGTGTTTATACTTGCGTGCTATATGTTTGTACAGATGAACGTGGTTCCTTCAGGCATTTGGAAATTGCTCCCAAGGATGAACCAGACTTGTGGAGGTGTACAATTTGTTTTCTGAGGTCTTGGCTGATTTATTTTTATTTTCCCATGATGCAAGCAAGAGGCACTGAGGTTTGAAAGGTAGGCCTTGAGTACATCCACAGGTGACACCTCCAATTGACTCAAATGATGTCAATTAGCCTATCAGAAGCTTCTAAAGCCATGACATATGTTTCTGGGATTTTGCAAGCTGGTTTAAAGGCACAGTCAACTTAGTGTATGTAAACTTCTGACCCACTGGAATGTGAGTACAGGCGTTCTAGCTGAATATCTCTGTCTGTAAACAATTGTTGGAAAAATTACTTGTGTCATGCACAAAGTAGATGTCCTAACCAACTTGCCAAAACTATAGTTTGTTACCATGAAAAACGAGTTTTAATGACTCCAACCTAAGTGTATGTAAACTTCCGACTTCAACTGTACGTCTGAATTTCCATCAGATACTGCCAATATGACTACATTTGGGGTGAACTGGAGACTCCCACAGTTGAGGCTGATACTGCAGATGACCTTGATTCTCCTCTCAGCCTTGAAGAAGTTATTCAGTCTATCAAGTCAATGCAGAGCAGCAAGGCTCCAGGGCCTGATGGGTTTCCAACTGAGTTCTTTAAGAAATTCTATACCAAGTTAGCCCCTTTACTTCTATCTATGTATAATGAATCAGTTGAACGTGGCTCGTTGCCATCTACCCCAACACAGGCTTCAATAGCGCTTCTCCTTGAGAAGGGGAAAGACCCCACTTCCTGTTCTTCATTTAGGCCCCTAAGCCTCCTTAATGTGGATGTAAAGGTGCTGGCGATGCGTCTGGAAGAAGTCTTACCAGGACTCATATCACAGGAACAAACCGGCTCTGTTTAACATTTTTTATTCTAAACAATTCTCCAACTCCCCTGAGGTGGTAATCTCCCTAGACGCAGAGGAGGAATTCGACAGAATTGAGTGGGAGTACCTTTGCTGATCTTAAATTTGGGGACAAATTTAGCTCATGAATCTGTCTCTTGTATACATCTCCCCAGGCCAGTGTCTGTACCAATGACACATGTTCTGATTATTTTGCCCTGGAACGTGGGACACGCCAAGGCTGCCCACTGTCCCCTTTATTATTTGCCGTCGCCATTGAGCCCCTTTCAGTAGCTTTCCGGGCATCCTCCTCTTTCCAAGGTGTAGCACGGGAAGGAGTTAAACATAGGTTATCATTATATGTAGATGATTTGTTACTCTATGTAAATAACCCTGTAACCTGTTTACCTTCTATCCTTTCTATTCTGGAGAACTTTGACTCCTTCTCCGGTTACAAGCTGAATCTCCAGAAAAGTGAGTGCTTCCCAATCAATCCAGCAGCGCTACAGTTCCAGCAGACAAACTTGCCCTTTCAGCTTAGCCACTCTGGTTTCATATACCTTGGAGTGAACTAACTCGTTCATTACATGCTCTTTTTTCTGCAAACTCTACTCCCCTTCTTGCGCAAATGAAAACTGATTTTCCGAAATGGGGTAGCTTACCACTATCACGTATAGGAAGGATTAATGCTATAAAAATGAACAGTTTACCCAAATTCCTTTATCTATTTCAATCTATCCCATTGTTTTTACCAGTGTTTAAGTCAGCCAATCAGGCTGTTGCCACATTTATCTGGGGAGGAAATGTACCCAGAGTCAGTAGAGCAGAGATGCAAGTTTAGTGGAGGGCTGGCACTACCCAACTTTTTATACAATTACTGGGCAGCCAACTTTCAGAAATTGCCATTCTGGTTACATGCTCCATATACCCCATGGTGCCACCTAGAGGCACATTCTTGTATTTCTTCCTCTCTTCCTGCTTTACTCTGCTCTTCTCTCACAACATCCCCCTCTCGCTATACTCACAATCCTGTAGTGCTTTCCACACTTAAGATTTGGTACCAGTTTCGATGACATTTTAAATTCTGAATCTACTATGGGTCCTATTGATAGGAATCACTTATTCCCCACTTCTCTAATAGATCATGCATTCTCTTACTGGACATTCTCTTACTTACTCTTAAATTCCCAATCTGGCCCTCAAACCATCATGGTCACCTAATAATCCCCAGTTTATAATTGGCTCATTCATCCCCCTCCTCTCCCCTGTAACTATTCCCCAGGTCGTTGCTGCAAATGAGAACGTGTTCTCAGTCAACTTACCTGGTAAAATAACGGTAAAATAAAATAAAAATAAAACAAGGAAAGGTATTAAGTCCTTCCAATACGTATATGTAAATATACTTTTTTCTAGTTTTTCAAACCTGGCCTCTAAATACTCTTTGCCTCCATCTCACTTTTTCCGTTACCTTCAAATTAGGTATTGTGTCTCCTCCCAATTTTCTGGCTTCCCTGCTCCACCCCATTGCCAACCCTGGGTTGGCATATTGGCTCTAATACATCGACTGAAAGCAGTCATTTCTCAGATCTATCTGTGTATTTTGTCATTGGACAAACACTCCACCAACAAAATGAAATCTGTTTGGGAATGGGAAATGGGTGTTGAATTTACACAGGAATGGTGGGATGAGGCGATTGATAGAGTACGATCCACTACATCTTGTGCTCATCTTGGTCTCATACAATTTAAGGTTTTACATAGGGTGCATTTTTCCAAATCCAGATTGAAATGAACCTGCAGCCTTGTCCCTTGAGAGCAGTCTTTGGTATTCCAGAAGAGTTGTTCTCCTTGGACCCCAAATATGCCGATACTGTTGCTTTTACATCCTTATTAGCTCGATGTAGAATTCTTCTCCAGTGGAAGTCTGCTCAGTCCCCTCTACTTCTCAATGGCTGAACGATGTAATGTTCTTCCTGAAGCTTGAGAAAATTAAGTATTCTCTTAGGGGTTCCAATGATACATTTGTTAGAAAATGGCAACCATTTATATCATACTTTAATGGCGTGCAGAGGCTCCCCTCTGATGAGATGCTTTAAGGTTTCCCTGTAGGCATTACCAGTAGTCATTACACAATAGGTACAGTCATCAATATAATGCTATCCAGTCCCAGCACGTTTGTCTAAGGTTTACTGATCATTTATTTATTTATTTATTTATGTTTTTGTATTTTGAATCTGTATTGAGTTGTTTGTATATCACTCCCCCCCCCCCCCCCCCCCCCTTCAATTTCGAGGACCGAATTGAGGGGTGATGTGGGCTGGGTGATCAGGGTGGGTAGTTGGAAGGGGGTTGGGGGTGGTTGGTTGGTAAGAAACCGAGGTGGGTGGACTGAGGTAGGACAGGGACTAGGGGGGTTGGATGGATGTGTTGTATGGAGGGAGGGTGGTTGGTTGGGATATGGTAAAATCTTTATACTTACATTGATGTACATTTTGTAAAACTTAAATAAAAATATATATAAAAAAAGATGAGACATGGGCCTCCTGAGTGGTGCAGCGGTCTAAGGCACTGCATCACAGTACTAGAGGTGTCACTACAGACCCTGGTTTGATCCCGGGCTGTATCACAACCGGCCGTGATCGGGAATTCCATAGGGCGGCGCACAATTGGCCCAGTGCCATCCGAGTTAGGGGAGGATTTGGCTGGGGGGGGAGCTTTACTTGGCTCATTGCACTCTAGCAAACTCCTTGTGGCGGCCGGGCGCCTTCAGGCTGACCTTGGTTGTCAGTTGAACGACAAATTGTCGCGGCTGGCTTCCGGGTTAAGCTGGCGGGTGTTATGGATGCATGACTCGACTTTCCCCTCGCGAGCACGTTGGGGAGTTGCAGCGATGAGACAAGACCGAAATTGGGGAGAAAAGGAAGATTTTGTAAAAATTTGTATTTTATTTTTAATTAGACATAATTATAATCAGAAGATAATAAATATTAATAATATTTACATGTAAATATTATTGGTAAGAGAAAATATAGCAGAAGAATACTGCAGATTAAATAATGCTGTAATTGAAAATTGTACACTGAATGTAGGATACTGCCCCTTTAAGAGCTAGGCTTGATTTTGTGGGAAATGCTATCCGGGATCCTTCGGACGTTCCTACCCTAAATCCTAACCCTAACCCTTACCCTAACTTTAACCTTAACCCGTACATTAACCATTTTAAATATCAACTTCAATGGGGTAACATCAGAGGTGGGAGGTCCCAAAGATCCCGGATAGCAAAGACCTTGATTTTGTACTCTAGTTGTGATTCTATTCAAATATGTCATTTCTCACCTCACACTATTCCTACCCCAAAAACAGTTTATAAAGCTGTCAGCCTATAGATCACGTATGGCAAACAAATAATCTGAACATCGTGTCAGTACAAAACTCCACACATATTTTGGAATTTCTGTGCATCCTTGACAATCGCTAATCAATATCCAAAAACAGCACACGTTTTTTCCCCACGGACCTGCACATCATCATCTTCTGTCTGAGGGGTTATGTCCGGGGAAACAGTATTGCAGTAGTCTAGTGTGTGGTGCAGGAATAATGACAAGCGAACCTCGGAAGCTTTGTGTTCACATTGCCCCAAAAAAGGGAACCGGACCACGTAATTCAAGCGAACCGAACTCAGACCACCTCTCGAGATGGGCTTGGTTCGGTTCAGGGGCCTCTTTTGAGGGGTCTGACTTCCTTTGTAGTGTTCACTGCAGAAAAACTTAAGAGAAGCACACTGAGTTTGCAAACATTGTCTGAAAGGGACCAAGTGTGAAAACATCCTCAAATACTTGAAAGCATTGTGTTTTGTGAGAGCTTGATTGGGTGATCTCAGATTTCCAATGTATTCATAATGGCAAATAAACTTGAAATACTTTAAGTTGACCGTATCTGGCCCTGACCGTATCTGACCGTGACAATATCTGACCCTGACATCTTTTTTCTCTCATTTCAGCACGGTGTGGTAGGATGACTGGAAAGACTCTCTCTCTCTCTCACACACACACTCCCCCCCTACACAACCACCCACCCTACACACTCTGACGTCTCTTCTCTCCTCCTCGGTCAGTCGGTCAGGGTACAGTAGGATGACTGGTAAGACTCCCACCAGCAACGTGACCAACAAGAATGACCCACGCTCCCTCAACTCCAGAGTCTTCATCGGCAACCTCAACACGGCGGCGGTAACCAAGGCCGACATCGAGACCCTCTTCGCCAAGTACGGCAGGATCGTGGGTTGCTCCATCCACAAGGGCTTTGCCTTCGTCCAGTACGGCAGCGAGAGGAACGCGCGAGTGGCTGTAGCAAGAGAGAACGCCAGGGTCATCGCTGGACAGCCCCTGGGTAACTTCTTTTTTTTGCTCGTGGATTGCAGGCAAGGAATATGTTAGGTCTATATTGTGGTAAGAAGATAACTATTGAGTTGTTGTTGATATCACATCAGTGATTGTACTGTGCTTCTCTTCAGCTGTTCTACTGTTCTAGTGCCTCTCAATTGGACTCACTGTTGAGGCCTCTTGAATTCTTGAATGAATCATTAGTTCCAAAGGACAAGCTATTTCAGAGTGGATCCACTGATGCAGAGTACAAGAGAGTACATTGCATTCAGTATGAGTGGCGATTTTAGTATGTAAATCTTGGTGGGGCAAAATCACCACTTTTTTTTTTAGATGCATGCCAGAAAAGCCCCTACACAACACAACACTAAACAATACATGAATTGCACTATAACGGTGACAAACGGTGCCCACAAACTGTTGGCGGAGCCTTATGTAGGCCCCAACAGCAGAGTTTTCTTTTCAGCACCATGGAAGGAATCCTTACCACCGCTACACCTGGCTATCAGCGGAGCCTTGTCTGGCAGCCAAACAGTTCATTCAACCTCATTTACTGCCTTTTTAAAAAACATAGCTGATATGGCTGACTTGCTTAAACAATTGTGATGTACAAACTATGGCATAAGGGAACGAGGAGCAGATAAAAGGTAATCCGTAATTTTGATTAAGACATTAATGAGCGAGCTAGGACCGACGTAGTCAATATAACTATTTGTGACTATTTATGTATCAAAATTTGAAATTTTGTTTTTTACATTGGATAAAAGCAGAGATACAGAGCTACAAAATGGTATATCATACACTGCATTTGAGGAACAATGGGAAAGTAATTCTGCTTTGAAAGTTGATACACTTGTAACCTCAATTTTGAGAAAATAACCTCTGAATGTTTTGGTACCAACTGGAGAGCTCTTCTTTGTTTACACACATTCAGCATCGTTCACACCCTCTTAAGCTTTAGACTGACCCATCTCTTTAATTAGGGATCCCTTAAGCCCCACTCCCGCTCGAATCCCGGTAACGGGATTGATTTGACAACATCCAGTGAAATTGCAGCGCGCCAAATTAAAAAACAGAAATACTAATAATAAAAATTCATAAAACATACAAGTGTTATACATCAAAATAAAGCTTAACTTCTTGTTAATCCAGCCGCTGTGTCAGAATTTAAAAAGGCTTTACGGCAAATGCAGACCATGCGATTATCTGAGGACAGCACCCCGCATACAAACACATGAAAATCTGATTTCAACCAGGCAGGTGCGCAACAAAAGACAGAAATAGCGATATAATTAATGCTTTACCTTGACGATCTTCTTCTGTTGGCACTCCAAAATGTTCCAGAAACATCACAAATGGTCCTTTTGTTCGATAATGTCCTTCTTTATGTCCCAAAAATGACCATTTATTTGGCGCGTTTGATTCAGAAATACACCGGTTTCAACTCGCCCAACATGCCTACAAAGTATCTAATAAGTTACCTGTAAACTTGGTCCAAACATTTCAAACACCGTTCCTAATCCAACCTTAGGTACCCTAAAACGTAAATAATCAATACATTTTAAGACGGAATGAACTGTTTATAATATCGGATAAAAACAACGTTTTTGGATGGACTCCAGGTCCAAAAGACTTGAGTCCATCTGAGTGACACATGGAAAGAATAGGACTACTTCTTCATTTCTCAAAAGAAAAACATCAACCAATTTCTAAAGACTGTTGACATCTAGTGGAAGCCATAGGAACTGCAACCAGATTCCTATTAAAAGAGCTTCCCATAGAAAACTAATGGAAAACACATTGACCTCAAAAAAAAAATCCCTGGATGGATTGTGCTCGGGGTTTCGTCTGCCAAATCAGTTCTTTTCATCCGGACGTGAAAATACTGCCCCCTAGCCCAAAGAGGTTTTAAGAGTTGATCCGAGCGTTCTGTCCGAACAGCAGCAGTCAAGCAAGCAACCAAGCTAATTGGCTAACATGCTAGCTACTTCCAGACACAAATGAGAGAACAGCTCAATGAACATTACTCGCCCAAGCAGTGCTGGTTAGGTTGTTTTATGTTATCCAGAGCGTTGGTGACTGTCTTCCGGCGCTGACAGAGATGGCCGCCTCGCTTCGCGTTCCTAGGAAACTATGCGGTATTTTGTTTTTTTACGTGTTATTTCTTACATTGGTACCCCAGGTAATCTTAGGTTTTATTACATACAGTCGGGAGGAACTACTGAATATAAGAGCAACGTCAACTCACCATCATTACCAACAGGAATATGACTTTCCCGAAGCGGATCCTGTGTTTTGCCTTCCACCCAGGACAATGAATCTGATCCCAGCCGGCGAACCTAAACAACGTCGCCGTAAAAGGGGCAAACGGAGCGGTCTTCTGGTCAGGCTCCGGAGACGGGCACATCGCGCWCCACTCCCTAGCATACTACTCGCCAATGTCCAGTCTCTTGACAARAAGGTTGATGAAATCCGAGCAAGGGTAGCATTCCAGAGAGACATCAGAGACTGTAACGTTCTTTGCTTCATGGAAACATGGCTCACTCGAGAGACGCTATCGGAGTCGGTGCAGCCAGCTGGTTTTGTCACGCATCGCGCCGACAGAAACAAGCATCTTTATGGTAAGAAGAGGGGCGGGGGGGTATGCCTTATGATTAACGAGACGTGGTGTGATCATAACAACATACAGGAACTCAAGTCCTTCTGCTCACCTGACTTAGAATTCCTCACAATCAAATGTTGACCGCATTATCTACCAAGAGAATTCTCTATGATTATCATCACAGCCGTATATATTCCCCCCGAAGCAGACACATCTATGGCCCTGAACAAACTTTATTTGACTCCATGTATACTGGAAACCACATATCCTGAGGCTGCATTCATTATAGCTGGGGATTTTAACAAGGCTAATCTGAAAACAAGACTCCCGAAATTCTATCAGCATATCGATTGCGCAACCAGGGCTGGTAAAACCCTGGATCATTGTTATTCTAACTTCTGCGACGCATATAAGGCCCTCCCCCGCCCTCCTTTCGGAAAAGCTGACCACGACTCCATTTTGTTGCTTCCAGCCTACAGACAGAAACTAAAACAAGAAGCTCCCGCGCTCAGGTCTGTTCAACGCTGGTCCGACCAATCTCATTCCACGCTTTAAGACTGCTTCGATCACGTGGATTGGGATATGTTCCGCATTGCGTCCAACAACAACATTGACGAATACGCTGATTCGGTGAGCGAGTTCATTAGAAAGTGCATCCGCGATGTCATACCCACAACAACTATTAAAACATTCCCAAACCAGAAACTGTGGATTGTTGGCAGCATTCAGGGCAAGGTGACCGGAAACATGACCGAATACAAACAGTGTAGCTATTCCCTCCGCAAGGCAATCAAACAAGCTAAGCGTCAGTATAGAGACAAAGTAGAGTTGCAATTCAACGGCTCAGATACAAGAGGTATGTGGCAGGGTCTACAGTCAATCACGGATTACAAAAAGAAAACCAGCCCCGTTGCGGACCAGGATGTCTTGCTCCCAGACAGACTAAATAACTTCTTTGCTCGCTTTGAGGACAATACAGTGCCACTGACACGGCCCGCTACCAAAACCTGCGGACTCTCTTCACTGCAGCCGACGTGAGTAAAACATTTAAACGTGTTAACCCTCGCAAGGCTGCAGGCCCAGACGGCATCCCCAGCCGCGTCCTCAGAGCATGCGCAGACCAGCTGGCTGGTGTGTTTACGGACATATTCAATCAATCCTTATCGCAGTCTGCTGTTCCCACATGCTTCAAGAGGGCCACCATTGTTCCTGTTCCCAAGAAAGCTAAGGTAACTGAGCTAAACGACTACCGCCCCGTAGCACTCACTTCGTCATCATGAAGTGCTTTGAGAGACTAGTCAAGGACTATATCACCTCCACCCTACCTGACACCCTAGACCCACTCCAATTTGCTTACCGCCCCAATAGGTCCACAGACGACGCAATCGCAACCACACTGCCCTAACCCATCTGGACAAGAGGAATACCTATGTAAGAATGCTGTTCATCGACTACAGCTCAGCATTTAACACCATAGTACCCTCCAAACTCGTCATCAAGCTCGAGACCCTGGGTTCGACCCCGCCCTGTGCAACTGGGTACTGGACTTCCTGACGGGCCGCCCCCAGGTGGTGAGGGTAGGTAACAACAGCTCACCCCGCTGATCCTCCACACTGGGGCCCCACAAGGGTGCGTTCTGAGCCCTCTCCTGTACTCCCTTCACCACACGTGTGGGCCATGCACGCCTCCAACTCAATCATCAAGTTTGCGGACGACACTACAGTGGTAGGCTTGATTACCAACAACGACGGACGGCCTACAGGGAGGAGGTGGGCCTCGGGATGTGGTTCAGGAAAATAACCTCACACTCAACGTCAACAAAACAAAGGAGATGATTGTGGACTTCAGGAAACAGCAGAGGGAGCAACCCCCTATCCACATCGACGGGACAGTAGTGGAGAGGTTAGTAAGTTTTAAGTTCCTCGGCGTACACATCACGGACAAACTGAATTGGTCCACCCACACAGACAGTGTTGTGAAGAAGGCGCAGCAGCGTCTCTTCAACCTCAGGAGGCTGAAGAAATCCGGCTTGTCACCAAAAGCACTCACAAACTTCTACAGATGCACAATCGAAAGCATCCTGTCGGGCTGTATCACCGCCTGGTATGGCAACTGCTCCGCCCACAACCATATGGCTCTCCAGAGGGTAGTGAGGTCTGCACAACACATCACTGGGGGCAAACTACCTGCCCTCCAGGACACCTACACCACCCGATGTCACAGGAAGGCCGTAAAGATCATCAAGGACAACAACTACCCGAGCCACTGCCTGTTCACCCAGCTATCAACCAGAAGGCGAGGTCAGTACAGGTGCATCAAAGCAGGGACCGAGAGACTAAAAAACAGCTTCTTTCTCAAGGCCATCAGACTGTTAAACAACCACCACTAACATTGAGTGGCTGCTGCCAACATACTGACTCAACTCCAGCTCACTTTAATAATGGAAATGTATGGAAATTGATTAAAAATGTATCACTAGCCACTTTAAACAATGCCACTTAATATAATGTATATGTATATACTGTACTCTATATCTACTGCATCTTGCCATCTTTATGTAATACATGTATCACTAGCCACTTTAAACTATGCACTTTTATGTTTACATACCCTACATTACTTATCTCATATGTATATACTGTACTCGATACCATCTACTGCATCTTGCCTATGCCGTTCTGTACCATCACTCATTCATATATCTTTATGTACATATTCTTTATCCCTTTACACTTGTGTGTATAAGGTAGTAGTTGTGGAATTGTTAGGTTAGATTACTCGTTGGTTATTACTGCATTGTCGGAACTAGAAGCACAAGCATTTTGCTACACTTGCATTAACATCTGCTAACCATGTGTATGTGACAAATAAAATGTTATTTTATTTTATTTTATTTGAACTGTGCTGGCAGATTGTCCAATCGTAAATTCAGAGTGTACACTGGATGACTCTGACCGAGGAGTAGGGTTGATCTGAGCGTTCTGACCTCACAACAGCAGTCAAGCAACCAAGCTAACGTTGGCTAGCTTGTTAGCTACTAACTGGCTAACATTGGCTAGTTTGATAGCTACTTCCAGACACAAATGAACACCCCACTCGGACCATTTTAGTCACCCAGCGGAGCTGGTTAGGCTGTTTTTATACACTGCTCAAAAAAATATAGGGAACACTTAAACAACACAATGTAACTCCAAGTCAATCACACTTCTGTGAAATCAAACTGTCCACTTAGGAAGCAACACTGATTGACAATAAATTTCACATGCTGTTGTGCAAATGGAATAGACAAAAGGTGGAAATGATAGGCATTTAGCAAGACACCCCCAATAAAGGAGTGGTTCAGCAGGTGGTGACCACAGACCACTTCTCAGTTCCTATGCTTCCTGGCTGATGTTTTGGTCACTTTTGAGAATGCTGCGGTGCTTTCACTCTAGTGGTAGCATGAGACGGAGTCTACAACCCACACAAGTGGCTCAGGTAGTGCAGCTCATCCAGGATGGCACATCAATGCGAGCTGTGGCAAGAAGGTTTGCTGTGTCTGTCAGCGTAGTGTCCAGAGCATGGAGGCGCTACCAGGAGACAGGCCAGTACATCAGGAGACGTGGAGGAGGCCGTAGGAGGGCAACAACCCAGCAGCAGAACCGCTACCTCCACCTTTGTGCAAGGAGGAGCACTGCCAGAGCCCTGCAAAATGACCTCCAGCAGGCCACAAATGTGCATGTGTCTGCTCAAACGGTCAGAAACAGACTTCATGAGGGGGGTATGAGGGCCCGACGTCCACAGGTGGGGTTGTGCTTACAGCCCAACACCGTGCAGGACGTTTGGCATGTGCCAGAGAACACCAAGATTGGCAAATTCGCCACTGGCGCCCTGTGCTCTTCACAGATGAAAGCAGGTTCACACTGAGCACATGAGCACATGTGACAGACGTGACAGAGTCTGGAGACCCCGTGGAGAACGTTCTGCTGCCTGCAACATCCTCCAGCATGACCGGTTTGGCGTGGGTCAGTCATGGTGTGGGGTGACATTTCTTTGGGGGGCCGCACAGCCCTCCATGTGCTCGCCAGAGGTAGCCTGACTGCCATTAGGTCCCGAGATGAGATCCTCAGACCCCTTGTGAGACCATATGCTGGTGCGGTTGGTCCTGGGTTCCTCCTAATGCATGACAATGCTAGTGCTGGAGTGTGTCAGCAGTTCCTGCAAGAGAAAGGCATTGATGCTATGCACTGGCCCGCCCGTTCCCCAGACCTGAATCCAATGGCACATCTGGGACATCATGTCTCGCTCCATCCACCAAGCCACGTTGCACCACAGACTGTCCAGGAGTTGGCGGATGCTTTAGTCCAGGTCTGGGAGGAGATCCCTCAGGAGACCATCCGCCACCTCATCAGGAGCATGCCCAGGCGTTGTAGGGAGGTCATACAGGCACGTGGAGGCCACACACACTACTGAGCCTCATTTTGACTTGTTTAAGGACATTACATCAAAGTTGGATCAGCCTGTAGTGTGGTTTTCCACTTTAATTTTGAGTGTGACTCCAAATCCAGACCTCCATGGGTTGATAAATCTGATTTACATTGATCATTTTTGTGTGATTTTGTTGTCAGCACATTCAACTATGTAAAGAAAAAAGTATTTAATAAGAATATTCATTCATTCAGATCTAGGATGTGTTATTTTAGTGTTCCCTTTATTTTTTTGAGCAGTGTATATATTTTGTTTAAACAGGTGGGGCTCAAAACAGGCTCTGCCCCACCTGCCCTGAATGACAGGTTGAATCATACGGATCTGAATACTGTCACGTGAAACATTTGCATTTCTAGAATGTCGACGTGCCACCACAGCTAATTATGAATGTGATACGAATGAAAATCTGGTACAAATGAACACACGTTTATCATAAAGGGCCATTTGATCTACAGCTGTATAGCCCTGGAGTCATTTAAAAGCACAATATGTCATTTCAACAGCCTGACCCCTGCTCCATTGTTTGGTTAGCTGAGGGATCGAGCTGGGGAAATGTATGCAACCACTCTTTTACATATGGTACAGTATATCATTTGAAAATAACAGCAGGAAATATCCCAGATTGTGTATTTAATACATCTCTGAATGAGGAGAACACTATGGCCCATCACTGAACTTTAAACCAGGAATCCTTCATGGTGAAACGGCCTCGTCCGTTTGTGAGATTAAAACAAACAAAGCTACTGCAAACAACAGTGTTTCCCCTCTGACATCATCGCACGTGTGATAGAAGAGCCCAATATGTACAGATTGTTGTTTTACCGTGCTGCACGATTCTCCTCAGCCCTGCAACTAAAACAATATGTACAGATTGTTGTTTTACCGTGCTGCACGATTCTCCTCAGCTCTGCAACTAAAACAATATGTACAGATTGTTGTTTTACCACGCTGCACGATTCTCCCAGCTCTGCAACTAAAACAATATGTACAGATTGTTGTTTTACCACGCTGCACGACGCTCCTCAGCTCTGCAACTAAAACAATAACCAATATGGACAGATTGTTGTTTTACCTTGCTGCATGATAAAACAATAACCAATATGGACAGATTGTTGTTTTACCTTGCTGCATGATAAAACAATAACCAATATGTACAGATTGTTGTTTTACCGTGCTGCATGATAAAACAATAACCAATATGTACAGATTGTTGTTTTACCATGCTGCAGATAAAACAATAACCAATATGTACAGATTGTTGTTTTACCGTGCTGCACGACGCTCCTCAGCTCTGCAACTAAAACAAAACAACGGTGGTGGGGCGGCTGGTGGCGCTGTTTCCCCCTACTGCGGATTCCATCTTTAACCTTGCAGTCACACTGCACCCTCCACTAACATAACACTATGGCTTCAGATAGATGGTAGCAGGATAGAATATCAGCTGCGACCTTCTGGACTCTAGTTCATATTTAATAAGAGAAGAGGACTAGACAGGCTTTCTCATTTCTCATGCAGGAAGCGGGAGCCAATCAATAAGTAATATGGTGAAGATGTATTGTAGAGAGAGAGAGAAAGAGCATAGAAGAAGTATGTGGTTTAATGCAGGGATGTGACAAATAAAAACAAATCTTTACAAATTAAACAGACATTTATTTGCGGTTTTCTGTTAAAAAGAAAATTCATAAAATTCCACTTCAAATCCTATGTGTGGTGTGGCAGTCACTCGTGTCTCTTCGTTATGTGTATTAGCGACTCACAACAAAAAAATGAAGGCAGCCAGTGATCACAGTTCTTCTCCCTACATTCAATTCAAATCAAATCAAATTATATTTGTCACATACACATGGTTAGCAGATGTTAATGCGAGTGTAGCGAAATGCTTGTGCTTCTAGTTCCGACAATGCAGTAATAACCAACAAGTAACCTAACAATTCCACAACTACTACCTTATACACACAAGTGTAAAGGGATAAAGAATATGTACATAAAGATATATGAATGAGTAGTGGTACAGAACGGCATAGGCAAGAGCAGTAGATGGTATCGAGTACAGTATATACATATGAGATAAGTAATGGAGGGTATGTAAACATAAAAGTGCATAGTTTAAAGTGGCTAGTGATACATGTATTACATAAAGATGGCAAGATGCAGTAGATATAGAGTACAGTATATACATATACATTATATTAAGTGGCATTGTTTAAAGTGGCTAGTGATACATTTTTGATCAATTTCCATACATTTCCATTATTAAAGTGGCTGGAGTTGAGTCAGTATGTTGGCAGCAGCCACTCAATGTAGTGGTGGCTGTTTAACAGTCTGATGGCCTTGAGATAGAAGCTGTTTTTCAGTCTCTCGGTCTCTGCTTTGATGCACCTGTACTGACCTCGCCTTCTGGATGATAGCGGGGTGAACAGGCAGTGGCTCGGGTGGTTGTTGTCCTTGATGATCTTTATGGCCTTCCTGTGACATCGGGTGGTGTAGGTGTCCTGGAGGGCAGGTAGTTTGCCCCCGGTGATGCGTTGTGCAGACCTCACTACCCTCTGGAGAGCCTTACGGTTGTGGGCAGAGCAGTTGCCGTACCAGGCGGTAATACAGCCGACAGGATGCTCTCCATTGTGCATCTGTAGAAGTTTGTGAGTGCTTTTGGTGACAAGCCGAATTTCTTCAGCCTCCTGAGGTTGAAGAGGCGCTGCTGCGCCTTCTTCACAACGCTGTCTGGGTGGGTGGACCAATTCAGTTTGTCCGTGATGTGTACACCGAGGAACTTAGAACTTTCCACCTTCTCCACTACTGTCCCGTCGATGTGGATAGGGGGGTTGTTGGTAATCAAGCCTACCACTGTAGTGTCGTCCGCAAACTTGATTATTGAGTTGGAGGCGTGCATGGCCACGCAGTCGTGGGTGAACGGGAGTACAGGAGTTCTCTTTTCCTCCACGTGTGGAGCCCACCTCCCATTAGACCTACAGAAATGACTGCCTGTAAAGACGTGTCTAACTGACGGTATGCACTAAACAAAACTGTAGACAAGATACATTCTTGCCAAATCACGACAGCTTTAAAACAAATTCTAAATGGACTGGTTGATTCAGTAGGGAAATATGAGTTCCAATCACGAGCTGCATTAGGAATAATAAATGCGGCTCGTCTATTTTAGTCTTTTTTTGCTTAGTGCGCAGCTGTAGTGTGCCATGTAGATTAGGTTACACCCCCCCTTCCCTAAACCTAGGCAGGTTCCAGACTGAAATGCAACAAAAACATTGTTTTGATAAGTCAAATTGCGTATTCATTAGTCTATAGGGCCTACTTTGTACCATGTTTAACAAAAGCCTGCCCACCAAGTTTAAGCTCACAAATCAAACACTAACTCCCAGAGAGAGGCCTGTCTCTAACTCCCAGAGAGAGGGTCTGTCTCTAACTCCCAGAGAGAGGGCCTGTCTCTAACTCCCAGAGAGAGGGCCTGTCTCTAACTCCCAGAGAGAGGGCCTGTCCTAACTCCCAGAGAGAGGGTCTGTCTCTAACTCCAGGACCAGAGAGAGGGTTTTCTACACTACCCTATTTTCTTCCACCTCTCACATCTGTCTCCTCCTCATCTACAACACACACACACACACACACACACACACACACACACACACACACACACACACACACACACACACACACACACACACACACACACACCACACACACCACACACACACACACACACACACGTATAGAAGTAGGACAGGGTTAAAAAGAGCAAGCTGCAGAATAAATAGCAGATGCAGAGAATGACATTTCCCAGATTACAAAAGGTGTGTGTGTGCGTGTTTGTGTGTCTGTGTGCTTATGTTCGTGATCATGATACTGCTGTGGGTTTGGCCAGCAGGTGAGGAGAGGCTTGAATGCTTGAGTGAATTTAATAGCCATATGAGAGACGGGCTCAGGCTTTCTATTCATTCACTCAGGTTAATTTCACCAGCCAGGGCTCCATTTCCATCACAATGACTTTAAGTGGCATATGCAAATAATATACACATTCAATCATACTGGGGGAGCTAACAGGAACTGAGAGTATTTTGATCCAGATAAAGATATCTACCGACCCCAGATAGTGTGCCCCTGTGATGCGTTGGGCAGACTGTACCACCCTCTGGAGAGCTCTGCCGTTGCGGAATGTGCA
>NC_036859.1:35476553-35522245 GCF_002910315.2 Salvelinus sp. IW2-2015
GTGTGCCATGTAGATTAGTTTACACCCCCCTTCCCTAAACCTAGGCAGGTTCCAGACTGAAATGCAACAAAAACATTGTTTTGATGAAGTCAAATTGCGTATTCATTAGTCTATAGGGCCTACTTTTTACCATGTTTAACAAAAGCCTGCCCACCAAGTTTAAGCTCACAAATCAAACACTAACTCCAGAGAGAGGCCTGTCTCTAACTCCCAGAGAAGGGTCTGTCTCTAACTCCCAGAGAGAGGGCCTGTCTCTAACTCCCAGAGAGAGGCCTGTCTCTAACTCCAGAGAGAGGGCCTGTCTCTAACTCCCAAGAGAGTCTGTCTCTAACTCCCAGGACCAGAGAGAGGGGTTTTCTACACTACCCTATTTTCTTCCACCTCTCACATCTGTCTCCTCCTCATCTACAACACACACACACACACCACCACACACACACACACACACACACCACACACACACACACACCACAACACACACACACACACCACACACACACACACACACAACACACACACACACACACACACGTATAGAAGTAGACAGGGTTAAAAAAGAGCAAAGCTGCAGAATAAATAGCAGATGCAGAGAATGACATTTTCCCAGATTACAAAAGGTGTGTGTGTGCGTGTTTGTGTGTCTGTGTGCTTATGTTCGTGATCATGATACTGCTGTGGGTTTGGCCAGCAGGTGAGGAGAGGCTTGAATGCTTGAGTGAATTTAATAGCCATATGAGAGACGGGGCTCAGGCTTTCTATTCATTCACTCAGGTTAATTTCACCAGCCAGGGCTCCATTTCCATCACAATGACTTTAAGTGGCATATGCAAATAATATACACATTCAATCATACTGGGGGAGCTAACAGGAACTGAGAGTATTTTGATCCAGATAAAGATATCTACCGACCCCAGATAGTGTGCCCCCTGTGATGCGTTGGGCAGACTGTACCACCCTCTGGAGAGCTCTGCCGTTGCGGGAAGGTGCAGTTGCCGTACCAGGCGGTGATACAGCCCGACAGGATGCTCTCAATTGTGCATCTGTAAAAGTTCCTGAGGGTCTTAGGGGCCAAACCGAATTTCTTCAGCCTCCTGAGGTTGAAGAGGCACTGTTGTGCCTTCTTGTGTGGACCACACTGTCTGTGTGGACCATTTCAGATCGTCAGTGATGTGTACGTCAAGGAACTTGACGCTTTCCACCTTCTCTACTGCGGTCCCCGTCGATGTGGATAAGGGCGTGCTCCCTCTGCTGTTTCCTGAAGTCCATGATCAGCTCCTTCATTTTGTTGGGTACAGACCCAGGGCCTGAGCTTAATGATGAGCTTAGAGAGTACTATGGTGTTGAAGCCTGAGCTATAGTCAATGAACAGCATTCTGACGTAGGTATTCCTCTTGTCCAGATGGGATAGGGCAGTGCGCAGTGCGATGGCGAGTGCATCGTATGTGGATCTATTGGGGCGGTAAGCAAAGTGAAGTGGGTCTAGGGTTTCAGGTAAGGTAAAGGTGATATGATCCTTGACTCGTCTCTCAAAGCACTTCATGATGACAGAAGTGTTACGGGGCGATAGTCATTTAGTTCAACTACCTTTGCTTTCTTGGGTACAGGAACAATGGTGGATATCTTGAAGTAAGTGGGGACAGCAGACTAGGATAGAAATAGATTGAATATGTCCGTAAACTCTCCAGCCAGCTGGTCTGCACATTTCTGTCTGTAATAAAGCCCCTTTGTGGAGAAAAAATCATTCTGATTGGCTGGGCCTGGCGCCCAAGTGGGTGGGTCTATGCCCTCCCAGGCCCACCCATGGCTGCGCCCCTGCCCAGTCATGTGAAATCCATAGATTAGGGCCTAATTTATTTATTTCAGTTGACTGATTTCCTTCTATGAACTGTAACTCAGTAAAATCTTTAAAATTGTTGCATGTTGCCTTTATATTTTCGTTCAGTATACTTTTTGGACTATTCCATTCGTTCCATTGCACAAGACATGCTCAATAAAGTGGAAGTAAAGTTTTTTAACACCTGTGCCTCGAGGGAATCCCCTTTGAGCCAATGAGCAGTCATTTTGACTCAAACATTCTAGTCGAGTCTAAAATTCGAGTCTAATTCGAGTCGGAGTCTACAACCCACACAAGTGGCTCAGGTAGTGCAGCTCATCCAGGATGGCACATCAATGCGAGCTGTGGCAGGAAGGTTTGCTGTGTCTGTCAGCGTAGTGTCCAYAGCATGGAGGCGCTACCAGGAGACAGGCCAGTACATCAGGAGACGTGGAGGAGGCCGTAGGAGGGCAACAACCCAGCAGCAGGACCGCTACCTCCGCCTTTGTGCAAGGAGGAGCACTGCCAGAGCCCTGCAAAATGACCTCCAGCAGGCCACAAATGTGCATGTGTCAGCATATGGTCTCACAAGGGGTCTGAGGATCTCATCTCGGTACCTAATGGCAGTCAGGCTGTAGGTTGTAGACTCAGGTTGTAGACTCCGTCTCATGCTACCACTAGAGTGAAAGCACCGCCAGCCAGCATTCAAAAGTGACCAAAACATCAGCCAGGAAGCATAGGAACTGAGAAGTGGTCTGTGGTCACCACCTGCAGAACCACTCCTTTATTGGGGGTGTCTTGCTAATTGCCTATAATTTCCACCTTTTGTCTATTCCATTTGCACAACAGCATGTGAAATTTATTGTCAATCAGTGTTGCTTCCTAAGTGGACGGTTTGATTTCACAGAAGTGTGATTGACTTGGAGTTACATTGTGTTGTTTAAGTGTTCCCTTTATTTTTTTGAGCAGTGTATATAGAAAGAACAACATCTTACCTGCATGTGACTCTGTAGGTCTAGGAGGATTTCAAACAATGACTTTCTGGCAAAAATGATGTCCTCTTAAAACTGCTTATGACACATTCGGTTTGTGATATCAAAATTCTTACAACATATGTTTGTTAAATATACGTAATTAAATATGTTAAATATACTTATTTAGGAAAAGTCAAGGACAGAGGGCGGCATGCCTTTTAAAATGGCAGAGATATTTGAATTCTAAATTCCTATTTAATCAAAACAACTCACTTCCAGTGTTAAAAGAAAACCTACTATTTGAACCCTGGTCTGATTGGAGTATGAGGTAAGATGGTCTTTGGTTTTAGTCATTTATTTCTGAAACCCAGAGGTTTTCTGCTTACCGTGTGCCATTCTGACAGGAGAGGAGAGCTCTGTTGTTTCTGTTATTATAACTACAGTACAGGACTGTGCATTGATTATTGTGTTTTGTTTGGGTGTAGGTTAGTATGCATTTCAAGTGTATTGTCCTGATTGAGGTTTGTATATTTCCAGTGACTTATGCAGGTTTGGCAGTAATTTATAGCATTGTGTTATCTTGAACCAGACTAGAGAAAATATCATAATCGTATACATATTCTTCCAACCCTTGCATATGTATCCATGAAAATGTTACTTAAATAGTTCTCTGCATCCGTATGATCAAGTTGATCGTTCTTATTCTGGATAATATACATTTTCTTGAATTGTAATTTAAACAAGTAGTTTCAAATCAATTGGAGGATAATGTATTATCTATCTCTACATGTCAGTCCACTCTGACATGGGTGATTGATTTGTAATATTACTGATTTTAGCAGTAGTAATACAGTTATACTAGCCTGGTCCCAGATATTTTTGTGCTGTCTTGCAATATAAGTTATACAGCACAAACAGGTCTGAAACCAGGCTACAGTTACTATTTACGTGAGTGGACTGCACTTTCCTAATGTGAACACTAGGTGGTGGTAGCGGAGTAGTTATGGAGGCTACTACAGCACTTGTCTCAGTTGTGAAGCACATCTTATTAAGATTCAACAGCTTCACGTTATCTTTCCTGAGAACACATCGTGATATCAGATATTTGTACTTTAAAGCGGGAATCCTTAAATTGGTTGAACTACCACGCCCGTTTGCGATATTACAACAACAAATACTTTTCTGCAAACAACTAACAGTTTTTCCCCTCGGACATCACTGCCCTCACGATAGAACAGCAGAATATATACTGCAAATTATTTTATCACGTTGTGCGACGCGCCTCACCTCCAACTCTTCAACAAAACAATAGCAACGGCCATGGATGGGGCAGACAGCTATTTCCCCCATTGGGGACCATCTTTAACTGTAACTAAACAGAATCTCATGTTGTGAATATAGTGGTTTCGCCAATCTTCTGTATTAGTATTATAATTCATCTGATAATATTTATAGTTATCCTCTCTTAAAAGATGCACTATGCAGAAATCACTCCAACATTTCCTGGTTGCAAAAATTCTGATAGTTTGCCTAATTTCCGTTTATTTGTCAAAACAAGCAAGTATAGTGTATAAGAATCATTCTAGCATCTAAACCATTGTGAAACATATTTTCCATAACAAAAAATATTGTATTTTCAGCTGGTGTACAAAACCAAAAGTAAAAGATTCAAAAACAAAACTTAAAAACGGGAAGCATAGAAATCACACATATAGAACAGATCTTCTGCTTCTTAGACTTGCTTTCCATGATAATTACAGATCTATAAGTCACATTGCTATGGGAATTTGGTTGGGTCGGCCAAAAAAGTGACATATTGCAGCTTTAAATTGTATAGAGAAAGATTAGAAATGTCTCGGTCTAGGGGGGAATTTATTTTTTGTTCAATGCTACATGAATGCCAGGACAGTCTAACTGAAAAGTTATACTACTTCAAGAGAATACAAATTGACTGGTGTAAAGTCAGTGGGCTATTGAAAGAGACAAGTTAGTAATGATGAGCCTCTTTTCTTGTGTGGAAGAAAAGGTCAGACGATAAAGATGTCATCCAGGAGAGACAGAGGCCTCTATTTTCACCCGGCTTCATTGTTCTTCCTGTGTGATGGTGAAATGAGCATGGATTTGAATCGTTTGCAACATTTGACAGTCATTCAAAAGATGGTCTCAATACACTGGGTACAATGAGTCTCCGGAGGTGTGGTTTGGGTATAGCCGGTTTCAAGAAGTCTAATCTTGGTCTGAAACTGGGTCTTGAGAGCTCTAGATAACTACAGACATGTGACCTTCTATTTGAAGACCTTTGTTGGATGGTGTGGCCACTCCTACTTGGAACTGAATGTTAAGAAAACCAAGCATATGGCTATTGACTTCTACCAAGCATATGGCTATTGACTTCTACCGAGCATATGGCTATTGACTTCTACCGAGCATATGGCTATTGACTTCTACCAAGCATATGGCTATTGACTTCTACCAAGCATATGGCTATTGGAGCTCACTGAATGAGGACTCTGATCAATGGGGAGCCAGTGGAGACCATTGATCAGTACAAATATTTTAGCACTTTCCTTGACAGCAAACTAATTTGAAGTCAATGTGGATGCAATGTGTGCAAAGGGAAATTGGTGCTTGTACTTCCTGAGGAATCTCTGCAGTCTCAGAGTGAATAAGACAATTTTCTACAGATCATTCATTGAGTCCATTTTAACGTTCAACATGATCTGCTGGTTCAGTAATCTAAACCTAAAGATTAAGAACAGGCTGGGTAACATTGTGAAACTAGGTAGCAGGATCATTGGTACAAACCTTTCACTTGTATCAGATGAGTCATTCGCAAGGCACAATCCATTCTGAGGGACTCCCAGCATCCCTTGTTTGATTCATTTATTTTTCTTCTCTACAGAGCGCAGGTCACAACTCTCCTTCATGCATGCTGCTATCAGCTTTCTCAATAAGATGTAGTAGTGTTTAGGTACAGACTGACCCTATTCATGTGTGTTTTAGAGGACTACTGTTATTTTTATTTATGTTTTGTTTGTTTTTTGGGAGGATAGATAGATCAGCTTTGATATTGCAGATAGATTGTAATTGTCTGCATAATTTGCAATCAACCATATATATTCTTTGTAAATATATACATTACATTACCAAAAGTATGTGGACACCTGCTTGTCGAACATCTCATTCCAAAATCAAAGGCATTAAACATGGAGTTGGTCCCCCTTTGCTGCTGTAACAGCCTCCACTCATCTAGGAAGGCTTTCCACTAGATGATGGAACATTGCTGCAGGGACTTAGTGAGGTCGGGCACTGATTTTGGGCGATCAGGCTTGGCTCAAAGTTGCCATTTGAATTCATCCCAAAGGTGTTCGATGGGGTTGAGGTCAGGGGCTCTGTGCAAGCCAGTCAAGTTCTTCCACACCAATCTCAACAAACCATTTCTGTATGGACCTCGCTGTGTGCACGAGGGCATTGTGATCCTGAAACAGGAAAGGGCCTTCCCCAAACTGTTGCCACAAAGTTGGAAACACAGAATCGTCTAGAATGTCATTGTATGCTGTAGCGTTAAGATTTCCCTTCACTGGAACTAAGGGGCCAAGCCCGGACAATGAAAAACAACCCCAGACAATTTTTCTTCCTCCACCAAACTTTACAGTTGGCACTATGCATTCGGGCAGGTAGCATTCTCCTGGCATCTGCCAAACCCAGATTCGTCCGTCGGACTGCCAGATGGTGAAGCGTGATTAATCACTCCAGAGAACGCGTTTCCACTGCTCCAGAGTCCAATGGTGGCGAGTTTTACACCACTCCAGCCGATGTTTGGCATTGCGCATGGTGATCTTAGACTTGTGTGCGGCCATGGAAACCCATTTCATGAAGCTCCCGACGAACGTTTCTTGTGGTGACGTTGCTTCCAGAGGCAGTTTGTAACTCGGTAGTGAGTGTTGCAACTGAGGACAGACAATCTTTACGTGGTACATGCATCAGCACTCGGCAGTCCCATTCTGTGAGCTTGTGTGGCCTACCACTTCGCGGCTGAGCCATTGTTGCTCCTAAACGTTTCCACTTCACAATAACAGCACTTGCAGCTCTAGCAGGGAAGAAATTTGAGGAGGTGACCTATGACGGTGCCATGTTGAAAGTCACTGAGCTCTTCAGTAAGGCCATTCTACTGCCAATGTTTATCTTTGGAGATTTCATACACTATCAGCAACGGGTCTGGCTGAAATACCAGAATCCATCCACTAATTTGAAGGGACGTCCACATACACACAGTACCAGTCAAAAGTTTGGATACACCTACTCATTCTATGGTTTTTCTTTATTTTTACTATTTTCTACATTGTAGAATAATAGTGAAGACGTCAAAACTATGAAATAACACATATGGAATCATGTGGTAACCAAAAAAGTGTTAAACAAATCAAAATATATTTTATATTTGATATTCTTCAAAGTAGCCACCCTTTGCCTTGACAACAGCTTTGCACACTCTTGGCATTCTCTCAACCAGCTTCATGAGGTAGTCACCTGGAATTACCTCTGATGCAGAGAATACCCTTTGCCTCGATGACAGCTTTGCTGTTTAATCTTTTGTTTATATTTTTGTTAGCTGCATGTATGACATATCTCCACCAATCCTATTTATGATATTATTTACAAAGATTATACTGGTTAAAAAAATAATCTTCAAAAATGTGTTTTTTAACAATTCGTATATTTGAGTCTAACCATAATATTTGTTCGGTCTTTTCTGGTAGATTAAACAGAAATTGCAACCAACTTTCTATGGCTTGTTTTTTTTTAAGCGATATTTTGGACATTATTTCATTTTCAAATAACCGAAAGTGAGAGGTTGTAATCTGAATAAAGGGAAAAAGGCCATTCTTGAACATGGGGTGAGACATTCTTACTAATCTGCTAGAGAACCAGTTTGGATTTAAGTATAACTTTTGTATGACTGAAGCCTTTAGTGAGAGATCTAATGCTTTAATATTTAATCATTGCTGCCTTCCACATTCATATTCATTATATAAATAGGCCCGTTTAACTTTGTCTGGCTTGCCATTCCAAATAAAATGGAAAAATGCTCATATAATTGAATAAAACAAGTTGCTAGGTGTAGGCAAGGCCATAAGCAAATAGGTAAACTGGGATATGACTAAAGAGTTAAATCATGGTGATTTTTCCACAAATAGACAGGTATTTTCCTTTCCATGCAAGATCTTATCTATTTTTGCTAACTTGCTATTAAATTGTATTGTAGTGAGATAATTTCTTTGTTTTGGGATATTAACACAGAGTATGTCCACTTCACCGTCAGACCATTTTAATGGTAAACTATACGGTTATGTAAAGGTTGTATTTTCTTGTGATCAAATACGTAATACAGTACATTTATCATAATTTGGTTGAAATCCAGAGAGGTTAGAAAAAGTATCTAGATCCTCTATGAGGCTGTGGAGGGATCCAAATTATGGATTTAAAAGAAAACATTAAATCATCACCTTTGTTTTTATGCCCTGGATTTCCAGCCCCTTGATATTATTGTTATATCTGATTTTATTGGCCATAATTAATAGATATGCCGATAGTGAACAACCTTGTTTAATACTTTCAAATCAAATCAATGTTTATTAGTCACGTGCGCCAAATACAACAGGTGTAGACCTTACAGTGAAATGCTTACTAACCAACAGTGCAATTTCTAAAAGGTATTAGGTGAACAATAGGTAACTAAAGAAATAAAAACAACAGTAAAAAGACAGTGAAAAATAACAGTAGCTTGGCTATAAGAGTAGCGAGGCTCTATACAGGCACCGGTTAGTTGGGCTGAGAAGTAGCCATTATTTACTATTTTACACCTAGGGTTACTATACATAACTTTAACCCATTGTATAAGAGATTCTCCAAAATGTAAATATTATATGTCAATTCAAGTCATACTTTATCAAAAGCCTTTTTAAAGTCAGCTATGAATTTAAGGCCTGGTTTCCCAGATTTGTCATAGTGTTCTATTGTTTCCAGTTCTTGTCTTATATAATCCTCAATGTATCGTCCATGTAAAACAGCAGTCTTATTAGGATGAATAATATACGACAATACCTTTTTAATTCTGTGTGCTATGCAATTTGCTAGAATTTTTGCATTACAACACTGAAGTGTAAGGGGCCTCCAATTTTTTTAATGGACTGGATCTTTATATTTACCACTTGGGTTCTGTTTCAGTAATAATACAATCAGAACTTCTTGTCGAGTATCTGATTATCTACCATTTGTACAGGAGTGGTTAAAACATGCTAATAACGGTCCTCTGAGTACATCACAAAAGGATTGGTATACCTCAACTGGTAGGCCATCCAGCCCTGGAGTTTTCCCAGACTTTAGGCTTTAATTGCATCAGGAAGTTCCTCCTCTGTAATTTGGCCTTCACATGAGTCTTTCTGTACAGCTGTTAATTTTACATTATTAATATTAAAAAAATCCTTACAATTAACTTTGATTAGTGGAGATGGAGACTGAAATGAAAACATTTTCATTAAAGTACCTTGCTTTCTCTTTCAAAATATAACTTGGTTGACTCCATCATCCGTAACAAGTTTCAGTAAATTATTTTTGGTAGCATTTCTACCGTATGTTGAAGATTACAAAATAATTTGGTGCATTTTCCCCCATATTACATTGTGTATATTGATTGTCATGTGTCCATTGATTAATCCACTCAGACTGTGTGTGTGTGTGAGATGCTGTAGTCTCCCCCCCCCCCCCCGATCGGCTGTGCCATGGTACAGTCCAGGGAGGCACTGTGAGTCCTGCCTAGTACTGTCTGCAGTTCATTTCTGGGACTCCGACTAGAATAGAGCATCTCTACTTGCATGAAACCGTTTCCAGTTCGTGATGGCAATGTATAATAAGGGCAGACGCCGCAATCAAAGATGTGAGTAGTTATTCATGTTTCTATGTAAAGATGTGAGTAGTTATTCATGTTTCTATGTAAAGATGTGAGTAGTTATTCATGTTTCTATGTAAAGATGTGAGTATTTATTCATGTTTCTATGTAAAGATGTGAGTATTTATTCATGTTTCTATGTAAAGATGTGAGCAGTTATTCATGTTTCTATGTAAAGATGTGAGTAGTTATTCATGTTTCTATGTAAAGATGTATTAATTACATCATTATTGTATTTACAGTATTACATTATGTACAGTATTATTTGCACATTGTGCTTCTCACATTCGGCTTCTATATATATATATATATATATATATATATTTTTTTTTTTACCAATCAACCCTACAGCAAATCACTATGAAGATGTGTGTGTTGTGTATGAGGGTGAGACAGATGTGTGTGTTGTGTATGAGGGTGAGACAGATGTGTGTGTTGTGTATGAGGATGAGACAGATGTGTGTGTTGTGTATGAGGGTGAGACAGATGTGTGTGTTGTGTATGAGGGTGAGACAGATGNTGAGACAGATGTGTGTGTTGTGTATGAGGGTGAGACAGATGTGTGTGTTGTGTATGAGGGTGAGACAGATGCGTGTGTTGTGTATGAGGGTGAGACAGATGTGTGTGTTGTGTATGAGGGTGAGACAGATGCAACAGGTGGAAGAAGAGGAGCAGAATAAAATAAAACCCAGACTTCCATCTCTCTCTCTCTCATAAACCTTCACCGTATTACTTATTGATTGGCTCCCTGCTTCCTCCATGAGAAAGTCCTCAGAAAAACACCTCAGAAAAACACATTAAAGGCTAGTGTGAAAGGGATGGACCTCCTCTAAGTGGACAGACAGAGTATTGCCCCAGTCACTCAGTTACATCGTCACTCAGTTACATCATGCCCCAGTCACTCGGTTACATCATTAAAGTGACTACCTCAGGCAGTTGATTCCAAAGAGAACTGAAGTGGAGACAACAGGCAAGTCAACAGTAATAGCAATTGAGATGATAACAAGGATTGTGTATGTACGTAAGGCAGGGGTTCCCAAACCTTTCTGACCCGTAATCCCATTTTGATATCCATGTAAAAGAAAATGATGTAATCAACGGCTAATGTTTACTTTTTTTAATTGGGACTATGACAGTCTGTTACAAATCAGTCTGACAGTATTTCCATCTGAAGGAATTATGCATCAGAAAGGTATTGGGAAGTTCAGAAGCTCATCAGGCAATAATGTTGTATGAGTTTCTGTGTAGAAAATAATAACATCGATGATATTTTCCCCCCAGTCTGATTTAGTGCCTGGTCTTGTCCACTCTGTTCTAATGAGTCCTTGTGGGCATTGTAGAGGGAAACAGAAGACATGCATGAGTTCCTGAGAGTCTTATCTTTCAGTGATCAGGTCATAATATTTTGTAACTTTAAACCGAGCCACATTTTGTAGGAAGAAAACAGAAACCACTCTGTTTATTACAACCACATCTAGCGGCTACCGGAGGTTACCGACATATTTATTTTATCTGAATTTCCCATGTGGAGTCGCGACCCCTAGTTTGTGAAACACTGATGTAAGGAGTGTTTTGGAATGTCATCATATGCCTTGGAAGCCTAATTGCAGTTATAGTATATAGAGAGTTCTATTGAGCGGATTATTTTTGAAGTTTAGTGTTTTTTGGAGTTGAAATTACATAATATGCTTTAAAATGCCAAGGTAGTGGGCAGCCTAAGGCAGGGATTCAATCTGTATAGCGCTGTCGACAATGCGGCTTTAAAAGGCAATATTCCTGCGTTCGCGAAGACCGCATTCATAGTAAACGATGCATATGTCAGCTCAATCGGAGATGACCTTTTAATGGTGCATTGTCGAAAAAGGGCGATCGGATTGCAGTTACAGTGTTGACTCTATAGTTATATTGTGCAAAGCCAGCGGCCTTTTGACCTGGTATCTATAGGTCACTAAATCCATAGACGAGCATTAATTTAGTATGGATACTAGGAAAAGAAGCCTTAGCTTGAAGTCAAAGTTATTTTATCTATTCAATCCAATGCATGTTATCGACAAACACATAGCATTTGACCTTTAAAGGTGATTTACACTTCAGCCGGCATGCACAGCGTTTATTGGGAATGCGATCTCCGCAAACATCGGGTAAAATGCGCATCGTTGGCTATCTAGTGCAATGCTCTACAACGCGCCTCGGATTAAATCACAGCCTGTCTTTGCTCAGCATCAGGGGGGCTATACACTCTTAGGGGGAAAAAGTGCTTTTTAGAAACTAAAATGGATCTTCGCGGTCTTCATTGGAGAACCTTGTTGGTTCCAGGTAGAACCCATTCGGTTCTAAGTAGAACCCTTTCCACACAGGGTTCTACCTGGAAATAAAAAAGGTTTGTACCTGGAACCAAAAAGTGTTCTTCTACGGGGAGTGTTGAAGAACCCTTTCGGAACCCTTTTTTTCTAAGAGTGTAGGAGAGGCTCTTTCTGGCAGGTATGAGGTGCCGAACCCCTGTGCCAAGTTTGTCTGTGGAAAAACAAGTTTGCTCATCCCTATTAGCTATATGGAGAATAGACTGGTAGGGAGCGCCGATAGATACACTTGTAGAATATCAAATAGTAAAACAATAAAAACATTTGATCACAAAAAAAAGAAGCTCCGTTTTGCCAGTCTCCTGCATGATAAAGCCATATACTGAAGCATAGATATCAGCCATGCCCTTAAACAAAGATAACTCATACCTGGCTCTCCCAGACATCCAGACTTTAAAAGCAGTTATCTGATGGTATCTGTTACCAACGACATGAGAGGTCTCTTACACTCATTCAAATTCAAGGCACATCAAAACTTTAAAAAAAACTCTATCATGAACACAATCTGCTGTTCACTCACTCAACTATACTTTATTGTACGTAGGCAAGAGCACGTAGCGAGTCCAATAGAGTTACCATACTGTAGTTTCCTAAAAGGGAGGCATAGACCAAGTGACTGTGAGAGCTCTTAGCAGCAGCTTTGATGGTCTCTAAAACACAGGCTGTTCCCTCCATTAAGGCCTGTGGACAGGGATAAGAATGGTTTGAAGAGAGTACAAGCTGATGTAGCAATGCTAATGCTGTACATTCTGCTAAATGGGGATGGTTTGGCACTTCAGATGTCCTTTGATATCCTTTTAGCCAAAATAGAACATTGTAAAAGGTCAGAGTTCAAATTGTATTTATATGCAGGTTCTTAAGTCGTGGCCATTGCTTAGCAACACATTATTCATGTGTGTGTACCTTGTCTTGCGCACACACACACACACAACACACCCACATGTACTCTCTCACACACACACTCTGTCTCTCACCATATGCACACACTCTCTTACACAACCCCAAAGCACACAATTATATGATTAGTATAATGACTGACATCAATCACAGTACTGTGTGTTCCCTGGATGAACGGCACAGTGTTCACTTAAGAGTCCCACTCTTATCATTAGTGACCTCAGCAGGATTCCAGGGGAGAGCGTACTCTGTTGAGTGCCACTATCATTAGTGACCTCAACAGGAGTCCAGGGGAGAACGTACTCTGTTGAGTGCCACTCTATCATTAGTGACCTCAGCAGGAGTCCAGCGGAGAGTGTCTTTTATGTTATGGATGAGTTGTTCATCAAGACCCTCACAGAGTATGAATGTAAGAAAGGCACTGTGTGATCTACTGTAGCTGTCTCTGTGATGTAGCTGTGTGTGTGTGTGTGTGTGTGTGTGTGTGTGTGTGTGTGTGTGTGTGTGTGTGTGTGTGCGTGCTTGTGCCTGTCTGTCCTATTACCTTGAGAGACCCTCAGGGCTCATAGTATTGAGCAGACAGACAGATGCTCCAACACTGATATCATCTCACTCCCCGACCAGTGTTCTGCCACTGAATGGGACAGGGGATGAGCTGTGAGTCAGTGCTGTCAGTGTGTGTGTGTGCAGATGTTTCCTTATCTGTTGTACTACTCTGTATTTATTCAGGGAAAAACCCATTGAGACCAGGGTGTCATTCCAAAAGGGTGCCCTGATCACAACAATACGACAACCAATACAATGTACAACAAAACAGCAATCGATACAGAACAGTTACATTCCTCAGCTGCTAGGTCTTCAATCAACACCCTAAACTGCCAGAGAGGCACCAGATCATCCAATTGTAATGAGTTCTGCAAATTGTTCCAGCAGTGAGGCGCATTATAACTTAATTGCGGTATTACCTTATTCAGTGGAGACGCGAGGAAGTTAACTAACCCTGTGAACTGGTTTTGGTAGCTCATGTCTTTATACTTCAGTAAGGAAGTTAGGTAAGTCGTGAAGAGTGTGTAGTCGGGCTTTGTAAACAAAAAGGGAGAAATCAAGAGATCTATGGGACTTTAAATGAGGACCAGCCAACCTTTTGATACAGGACGCAGTGATGAGTATTAAAACTGTCACCTAGTGATAAAGCGAAGGGCGCTGTGGTAGACGGCATCCAAAGGTTTAGGAGAAATGGCTGCTGCATTCTAGTAAATTGAGTCACCATAGTCAAGAACTGGCAGGGAAGTTGACTGTACAATCTGCTTGCTGCTGTTTCGGGAGAGGCAAGATCTATTTCTAAAAAAGAAGCCCGCTTTAATTCTGAGCTTTTTAACTAGTTCATCAGTGTTTTTTAAACATTAAATCCTTGTTAATCCAAAAACTCTGATATTTATAGAAAGAAAAAAAAACTCACCCATATGAATAGCCCCGTTGGAAAATATAAATTGACTGTTTGAAAATGTGAATCACATTTCTATTTTCCGTACCCCAGTTTGGGAATACCTGTCCTCGGCTAATGACTTCTCCAAAAGATAACGGAGTCAGGAGTCAGCTAACCTGGAGTCCAATCAATGAGATGTTTTTTTTATAGGGCAGGGCAGCTCTAAACAACATCTCCAATTTGCTACAAAACTCACAATTTGCTATTCACAAGAAGCATTACCTGATGTGAACCATGGCTCGAAACCAAAGAGATCTCAGAAGACCTAAGATTAATTGTTGACTTGCATAAAGCTGGAAAGGGTTACAAATGTATCTCTAAAAGCCTTGATTTTCATCAGTCCACGGTAAGACAAATTGTATATAAATGGAGAAAGTTCAGCACTGTTGCTACTCTCCCTGGGAGTGGCCGTCCTGCAAAGATGACTGCAAGAGCACAGCACAGAATGCTCATATCGGGTGAAGAAGAATCCCAGATTGTCAGCTAAATCTCTGGAACATGCTAACAACTATGTTGACGAGGCTACGATACGTAAAACACTAAACCAAAATGGTGTTCATGGGGAGGACACCATGGAAGAAGCCACTGCTGTCCAAAAACAAACATTACAGCACGCCTGAAGTTTGCAAAAGAGCACCTGGATGTTCCACAGCGCTACTGGCTAAATATTCTGTGGACAGATGAAACTACAGTTGAGTTGTTTGGAAGGAACATAAAAAAGGCACAAGCACACCAACATCAAAACCTCATCTCCATTACCACCTCAACACTGGCCAATGTGTTACTATGCATGACAATGCCCCTGTGTAAAAGCTTAACTCCTCTGTCCTCATTCAACCACTCTGGAGCCTAAATCTGCAGTATGCTTCCCTGTCATAGGAAACCATAGACACCCACCTCTCATTTTGCAGCTTGGGGATGGAAATCGATGTTCACAGGTCAAATCCCAACTGTAAAGTATGGTGGAGAGAGCATCATGGTTTGGGGCTGCTTTGCTTGTATCATCGATGGAAAAATGAATTCCCAAGTTTATTATGACATTTTGACGGAGAATGTACGGCTATCTGTCCGCCAATTGAAGCTCAACAGAAGTTTGGCGATGCAACAGGACAACGACCCAAAACATAGAAGTAAATCAACAGAATGGCTTCAACAGAAAATAAAATACGCCTTCTGGAGTGGCCCAGTTAGATTCCTGGCCTCAACCCGATTGAGATGCTGTGGCTTGACTTCAAAAGAGCGGTTCACACCAGACATCCCAAGAATATTGCTGAACTGAAACAGTTTTGTAAAGATGAATGGTTCAATATTCCTCCTGACCGTTGTGCAGGTCTGATCCGCAACTACAGAAAAAGTTTGGTTGAGGTTATTGCCGCCAAAGGAGGGTCTACCAGTTATTAAATCCAAGAGTTCACATACTTTTCCCACCCTGCACTGTGAATGTTTACACGGTGTGTTCAATAAAGACATGGAAACATAATTGTTTGTGTGTTATTAGTTTAAGCAGACTGTGTTTGTCTATTGTTGTGACTTAGATGAAGATCAGATAGAATTGTATTACCAATTTATGCAGAAATCCAAGTAATTCCAATGGGTTCACATACTTTTTCTTGCCACTGTATATTGCTACTGCATAAGTGCTGCTCTCCACTTTCTGGAGGACCGAGTTTTGAAATCAGTGGAATTAAAGTATGATAGCTAAGGAGATGGAGAAAACACCTGTCCCTGGATTACATCTTCAAACTAAGGTCAACCATGGCATCCATGACAGGGAGAAGCGTCCATTCCACGTATACAGAAAAGATAGTCTAGCTTGCTACATTTTCAGATATTACACGTTTCTAATTTTGACTTTTTCATTTCAAGTTAAAGTGTACTGTTAGCTAGCTCATTATTCATATCTCAGAGCCATTTGCTTTGCTAGTTATAGCTGGTTGGTTAGCTAACATTGAATCTAGTTGGTTAGCTACCTGCAGATTCATGCAGGGTAGAAACGTCATAAATTGTGATAATGGTTCATTGTTTAGCTAGCTAGCTACACGTCGTAACAAAATAATCCACTATGCAAGTATCCATTTCAATAGGGCGAGTAAAATGGTCAGTGAGCTGTTCTCTCATTTGTCTGGAAGTAGCTAGCAAGCTAGCCAACGTTAGCCAGTTAGTTTGGGTGCTTGACTGCTGTTAGGTCAGCTAGCTGTATGATCTGTGTAGTATAGTAATATTATTCACATCTCAGAACCATTTGCTATGCTAGTTATAGCCTAATGTTAACTAACATTGAACCTGGTTGGTTAGCTACCTGCAGATTCATGCAGGGTAGTAAAGTCATGAGTTGGGATTATGGTTAATTGTTTACCTAGCTAGCTACAGGTCTTAGACTTGACACCATCAAAAAAATCACACATTGTGTCTGTCCTGTCTGACCACTTGCAATAAGCCTGATTTCAGTCAACCTTTGAATGAGAGTGTGTAACAGTGTGAAAGACCTTGGAAAGATCCGTAAATAGGGCAGCACAATGAGTTTTTTATCATCTAAGCAATTTAACACATCATCTAAAACAAGCGCAGCTGCTGAAACGGATTTATGTCGAAGGTCTACAGCCAGACTGGTGCACATTAAGAATAGAGTGAGAAGTTAAAGTTATTAGCTGACATTTGGCCATGGATTCTTAAAGTGTGTGTGGTCTGTGTGTTCAGACAGTGATCCTGAAGCTGCTGTGTTTATGTTCCAGACATCAACATGGCAGGAGAACCGAGACCCTACAGGCCAAAGGTGGTGGGCTCCAAGAGGCCCCTCTCCTCTCTCTACAGGTCAGGGTCATAAGCATGACCATAGAAATAGATTGTCATTCTGTGAGCAGGACACAACCATAGAAACACTTTGTACTACTCTATAAATAGAGTTGGCTAAAGGAGCGTTTCTCAAACCTTTTTTTTTGTGCCAGAGAGTGACAAGCTATGGCAACTTCCTTCTTGGAAGAACCACTTTCATTAAAACCACTTACATTAATAAACCACTTACACTAAAAACCCACTTACATTTATAAAACCACTTTCACTAAAACCCACTTTCATTAATACTAGCCCTTGAGTAGGGTCAAAATCAGTGTCACCCAACCATACCAGGGACTGATCAACATCCCTTTTGTTTTGTCAGTGGCTTATTGTATGTACATCTCTATTTCTGTCTTTACAGTGGCTATGAGTTTGACTACGACTATTACAGAGAGGATTTCTACAGCAGGTATGCAAATCATTCTGCTCTGTTCTATTCTAGTATTTTCTTTGGAAAACAATGTACTCCGCTTTACCTATTTAACTACTTCTTAAAACTTTTGCCTCGTCTCCCCAGGTTATTTGAGTATCATGGACGCGTGGTGGAGCCCCCCATCCGATCGCCGATACCTGCCAAACGATCTCGTGTCGTGGTCCCGTCCCTGCGGCGAATCAAATCTTCCTTGCCGGTCAGGACCTGCTCTGACTCCTTTTCTTCTTCCAGACCTCTTCCTCCGTCCTCGCCTCTACCTCTCACTTCTGGGTCTTCAGCTGCAGGACCTATGTGTATGTCTAATACTCTAGTCACTCTGCCTGTCTCTGTCCTACTCTTTCTCCCTCTATCCTCCCCTCTCTCTGTCTTCGGCTCCTCTGTCCTCCCCCTCTCCTTTCTCTGTCCTCCCCTCTCCCTCCGTTCTCACCCATATCTCTATCCTCCCCTCTCCCTCCGTTCTCACCCCTATCTCTCTCCCCCTTCTGCACTGCTCTGTCTCCTACTCTTTGACAGAACTGTTTTGGTGAAGTCATAGTTAAGAAGCATATTCTTTTCAAGAAACATAATTTGTCTCTGTTTTTGTATATTCCCAGTAAAGACCGACCAGTTGGTAACCATCAAACAGGAGCTGTCCCAGATTAAGACCAAGATCGACTCTCTACTGGGGCGTCTGGAGAGGATTGAGAGACAGCATCGCACAGAGGCAGGTAAGAGTGTTCAGACTGTGTGTGTCCTGTTGTGTGAGTGTCAGACTAACCTCTAACCTGACCTCATCCTCTCTCTCTCATCCCCCCCTTCCCCCAGCAGCCCAGAGGAAACAGGGAGGAGTGTATAAGTGTCTCCGTGCCAAGACCGCGGACCCCCCCGGAGACGTGGAGGCGGGAGAGATGACAGACGAAGCCAACGAGGATGTCTTTGACGATGAAGGCACTAACGATATGGTGAGGAGGCCAAGGGGTATTTTTGTTATTTTATTAGGATCCCCCCCATTAGCTGTTGCAAAAGCAGCAGCTACTCTTCCTGGGGTTCCACACAAAACATGAAACATAATACAGAACGACAGAATACAGAACATCATTAGACAAGAACAGCTCAAGAACAGAACTACATAATAAATAAAAAAAATGTCAAGTTAGAGGTTAGTCTGTCATCGTACATCTGAAGGCTTAAATGGGGTCAAATGACACCCTATTTCCTATGTAGTGCACTACTTTTGCCCAGAGCCTTATGTGGATGATACCTAAGCAGCATTATGAGTAAACCACTGTGTGTTGTTATACAATGGGTGAGTCTAATCCTGAATGGTTAAAACAGTATCACTGCTTACTGTGTTGTTCTTTTCTTCTTTTCAGATAGAAAACCACTTATCAGACATTGACAATTGAGAGAGGTCAGTTTATCACTCAGGTGACATGTTTGGTTCAATTTAAACGAGTTAATTAGAAGTGTTTATTATAAGTGTCAGTGTAAGGGCCAGTGGGTGTAGGGCTTTTGTTCCAGCCAAGCGGTAGCGACGGGCATTCCAGATCTTTTGGCTCCGCTCACCTAAACGAGATGTCTATTTGGATGAAAAAAATGAAAAATAGCACATTTCATAGCAAAAAAATGTAACATTGCAAAAATTGAGCGTGGACCAGAATGAGGCTTTTTCCCTGACGACCTATTGTTCCTGCAGTGACTCAGGAATCAGCATCTTCAGGGGATGTTTTTACAACTTACCTCCAGATAATCATTGTCTGGAGCTCATAAAGCAATAGTAGGATCCTTCCACCAATTCAGTGCCTTTTGAGAAGATTAAACTTGGTGCAGATTTAAATACATGTACATTTCACTTTTTTTTTTACATTCTGTCATAAAGAGCACATGTTCAACTTAATATAAAATGTTTCCATCTCAAGAGGTGAAATAAAAACGTTTACTACAGCTTTGACGATTTCATTTTAAAATCAGCCATATATCCCTGTCTGATGGGGGAATGGAAGCTTACAGGGAGGGGCAATTGAATGCAAGCTATAAAAAAAAATGTCTAGCCTGTCTACGGTATCTATGGTTAACGTGTTATGCTCGACCCGCTCAGTTTTCCACCACAAAACACCAGAAAAATGTCCAAAAAGAATAGAAGCAGCTCACCTGCTTTTACACTATGATGTCTATTTCTTTAGAAAAAAAATATTAAAATGAGAGTTCAGTTCACATAACAGGGTTGACTTTAAAATGAGGAACAAACGTAAATTAAAATCACATGAAATAAATAATAATCTACAGAAATGACTTTGTAAAAGCAACAAAACAACTAGGGCTTCACAATAATGGTGAAAACTTGACATTTTGGGGTTAAGTGGGTTAAAATCTTCCTAGAAGTTACAGCGGGTGCATGGAAGGGACATGTAAAAATACTTAAATGTGGCACTTTAGCAAGTCTTTACTCAGAGAGCCAAATGAGCGGCTCTTTTTACAGATGCAATTCGGTTCCTGAGGTTCACTAAAAAGATCTGTTCTTTCACCAACAACCCATCCCTACCAAGCAGTAAGACACCTGATAGCAAATCATAGTCTTCTGTCAAGAATTTTAAAAATCGGGTTTGTTATGGCCTGCACCGACACAGGCTCACTGCGGATAAGAATGACCACCTATGCTGTAGATCCACAACCCGATTGACTTAATATTATTAGTCTATAGAATGCAGGGATTAGCCTGGTCCCAGATATGTTTGTGTTGCCTTGCCGACTCCTATGGTCTGTCTTGCAAGAGCACAAACAGATCTGGTACCAGGCTAGGAATTTGGCTCCATAAGAAATTGCTGTGTTTTACTTGTCTTTATTCAAGTTGAGAAGAACCCAAATAGGCAATCATTATCTTCTAGTTTAATTCACAGTTTTTCTAAATTGCCTGTCATTTTTGGTGTCTATAGCAGTAAAATGGCTGTTTTTCAGCAGTTATCTCTGATGTCTGTTGAGCATGTCAAAAAGACAAAATCTCTCCTTCCCCTTTTCCCTCTGCTGGTTCACATTGAAATGTCCCCTGATTTGTCTAATATTTTTGGGGGCAAAAAGCAGAGATTTTTTTTATATAATATTGGGGAAAACTCCCATTCTAAGGTTCTCCCTATTATGAAGAACCTAGTTTCAACCATTGCTTTTCGTACAGTTGATCAGGATGAGGATGTTGACGATGACAATAATAATTCATATTGTTTTGGCTATTACTGATCATGACAATGATGACAATAAGGTTCACAATTAATATAAAATCATCTTATTGTGTGTTGTTATGCTTCTTGTTCACAGGGAGGTAAAAATAAAGCCTCATTGGTCGTTTGAAGAACCAATAGAGAACATCAGGACCTGAATGACAAAATCAATGGAAAAAAGGAAAAGACTCTGAGAGAAAGACTCGTGGACCAGTGTGCTTGTTTGCCCATCAAGACACAACACTGTGTGCGTATTGATGCGGTACTACAATGTTGTACTTTAATTTCATACAATACATTTACCAGACTACTGTATTTTATTCTAGTCATCTAAGAAATGAGTTAATGCAGGGTGTGAAAAAGAGTTGCTCTCATTGAGTGTGGCTTTACATGCACACAATAATGCGATTATTGTGGATAGTCAGATTAATATAATAGTTCAATTAAAACGTTTACATGCTTTGCAAGAGGAACGATTTCTCTAATAATCCTGTTTACATGGACACATATGAAATCAGGCTACCTGATGGCACTCTGATCAATGCCGAAAATCGGCAATCAAAATAAATGTTCTAGTAAGAATATTTGATTCTGAGTTTGGACATTTAAAGTGTGTATTTGAAAACTACTTCTACTACGCATACATTCAGTAGCTCCGAACTCACTTCACTTGTGCTGAAGAGGGAGGCTCGCTTGGCTGGTGTTAGAAAATGTGCATATCAAACACACCGCTGGAACGCCGTTTAAGGTGTTTACATGTCCTAATAAATGGAAAGATTGCTCAGAAAACCTTTTTTTGTTTTTTATCGGCATATGCTTACTTTTATTTTGACCTTACACCGATTAAGATAAGCAGAGTAAGGTGGTTACATGACTATTGTATAATCTGTCTACTGTCATAAATCAGTTTGATATCGAATTATTAGTGTGCATGTAAACATACTCATTGTTCTCAGACTAATAGTTCTGGTTTCAAGGTATTATCGTCTAAAACGTGAATGGCAAAATTCAGAAGAAATGGTTTGTGTTGGAATTGTGACTTTGCATTTTAATTTATTTGTTGCAACTGTTGTATGGCCACCTATGAAATGGGTTAGGGGACAAGACAAAAAGGTTTTAGAAATTACAGTCTCACAGGGAGCAGTTTTCAGATGTTGTGGACCACCTCAAAATTCTGCCATTTGCTTAATATTGGCACTAAAATGTGTGTTATTTAATAAACTACAGTACTAGTCAAAAGTTGACACACCTACTCATTCCAGGGTTTTTCTTTATTTTTACTGTTTTCTACAATGTCGAATAATAGTGAAGACATCAAAACTATGAAATAACAAAAATGGAGTCATGTAGTAACCAAAAAAAGTGTTAAACAAATCAAAATATATGTTACATTCTTCAAAGTAGCCACCCTTTGTCTTGATGACATCTTTCCACACTCTTGGCATTCTCTCATCCAGCTTCCCTCAACCCATGTTCATGTCCAATGGCCGATGAGCACCGATATGTTTCATCTAGAATTTCTCTTCAAATGACAAGGATTAGCAAGGATTAGCCAGTAGATTGTCAACTTTACTCATGATGACGACTGTTAGCTAAGATTTTGAAAGTATGATGTTGACATGATCAGTCCATACAAAGCTACGGTAGATAGAACGTGATTTGACGTCATTTTTATCTGTGGCCAATGACCACAATGACACATTTTCTAATGTAAATCAAATGTCAGCACCCAAGGGGCTTGAATTTTCAAGCTCTACCTTTAGATTTGGCCGAGACGTAGTGTCCCCATGATTGACAGAAAACTGAGTCCAATTACAGCGCAACTAGACAACATTACCAACCCGTACTCTCCGTATTTTCCGCTGTCTGCCCCACCACCACAGAAAGCACTGAGCTAGGCTGAAACACCTGCATTTTGGAGCTGCCTTAAGCAAAAAAGAGACCATGTTTGTATGGAGGCTTTATTAACTCAATGTTTTTTTAAATACCATTTTTACATTGTTTGCAAACTAATATGTGACACGTATCAATGCCAAAATAACATGCAATACAGGCAACCCCCTAATTTTTTAGAGCAAAAAATCGAATCCAATTTTATTTGTCACATGCGTCAAATATAGCAGGTGTAGACCTTACAGGGAAATGCTTACTTTTAAGAAGAAAAACATGTTAAGTAACAAAAATTGAAAATAAGAGAAACAGATAATTAAACAGCAGCAGTAAAATAACAATAGCGAGGCTATATACAGGGGGTACCGGTTAGTCGAGGTAATTGAGGTGATATGTACATCTAGATAGAGTTAAAGTGACCATGCATAGATAATAAACAGAGTAGCAGCAGCGTAAAGAGGGGTCTGGGTTGCCCTTTGATTGGCTAGTCAGGAGTCTTATGGCTTGGGGGTAGAATCTGTTAAGAAGCCTTTTATACCTAGACTTGGCGCTCCGGTACCGCTTGCCGTGCAGTAGCAGAGAGAACAGTCTATGACTAGGGTGGCTGGGGTCTTTGACAATTTTTGGGCCTTCCTCTGACACCGCCTGGTATAGAGGTCCTGGATGGCAGGAAGCTTGGCCCCAGTGATATACTGGGCCGTACGCACTACCCTCTGTAGTGCCTTGCGGTCGGAGGCCGAACAGATTCCGTACCACGCAGTGATGCAACCATTCAGGATGCTCTCGATGGTGCAGCTGTAGAACCTTTTGAGGATCTGATGATTCATGCCAACTCTTTTCAGTCTACTGAGGGGGAATAGGCTTTGTGGAGCTCTCTTCACGACTGTCTTAGTGTGTTTGGACCATGATAGTTTGTTGGTGATGTGGACACCAAGGAACTTGAAGTTCTCAACCAGCTCCACTGCAGCCCCGTCGATGAGAATGGGGGCGTGCTCGGTCCTCCTTTTCCTGTAGTCCACAGTCATCTCCATTGGTAGGATATACGTGATCGTAGCTCGTCTATTTTATTATAGATTGATTGTACATTGGCTAATAGGACTGATGGTAAAGGTAGATTACCCTCTCGGCGACGGATCCTAACAAGGCACCCGGATCTTTGTCCACGATACCTCCATCTCTTTCTCCTGGGGATGAGGGCCTTCCCGGGCATCTGAAGTAAATCCTTCCCGTCCGACTCGTTGAAGAAAAAATATTCCTCCAGTATGGGGTGAGTAATCGCTGTCCTGATATCTAGAAGCTCTTTTCGGTCATAAGACACAGTGGCAGAAACATTATGTACAAAACAACGTGAAAAAACGTACACTTTAGCACAATTTGTTACGGGATTGTAAAACGTCAGCCATCTCCTTCGGCGGCATTCTCACAATGTGGGGCTCAAAACAGTTGCCCTGGATGACGGGTTGCTACTGTTTACAGCTGTCAAATCCACAAGCGGCTCGTTGCGTTACCTTATCGCGGAGACTTCCATTTGATGGAAGAGGGTGCAGCACCCCATCTACATTGACGGGACAGTAGTGGAGAGGGTGGAGAGTTTTAAAATCCTCGCCGTACACATCACGGACAAACTGAAATGGTGCACCCACACAGACAGCGTGGTGAAGTAGGGGCGCAGCAGCGCAACATGATCTCATGTTAAAATGTACATCTGCCTTCTGTACCCCTCCTGCTGCGTCTCTGTGTGTGACACAAGATCAAGAGGCGTGTTTGAAGGCTCGTCATTATTTTGACCAATCGTCTTGCGTACACAGATTTGGGTATTGTCACCATTCTGCCGCCTTGTAGAGCACACATTCTTTTGAAATGGCTGTGAACCTGGCTCATTAGAGCCACTTCCTCTTGATCTTGCAGACGTGTTGCTGTGCGTTTTGTTGCCAACCTTACTTTGCTAGCTGACAACTTTACGGTTTTTACTTTTTACTTTTTAATTACCGTTTATATTTTTTGTTTTTCACTCAACTTTTTTCCCTCATTCAACTTTTTCACTCCGGACGCTTTTGTTGCCAACCTTACTTTGCTAGCTGACAACTTTACGGTTTTTACTTTTTAATTACCGTTTATATTTTTAGTTTTTCCCTCACAACTTTTTTCCCTCATTCAACTTTTTCACTCTGGACGCTTTATCTGGACATGGTTCGTCAGCACCTTCAACAGCCGAAGCTAAGTAGTAACATTAACATGATGCCTTCTAATTGCAGTCGCTGTACTCATAATATACAGGAGAYCGATCYCCTTARYGCGAGGATAGCTGTGCTGCAAGCCCAGCTTCAGACGCAATCGTTAGGCAAGGGTAATTTCAGTGTAGGAAAGGATGAAACAGCGTCTGTGCCACCAGTAAGTACAGATAGTAGTATAAATCCCCCCCGCACGGTCCCCGCAGCCGGACAACTTTCTCATGGCTTCTGGAGGGAAATGCTGTAGGAATGCTCAACCGGTGTCGCTCATTCAGCCGACAGAAACTTTCAACCGGTTTTCCCCATTAAGTAGCGAGTCGGAGTCTGAGGCCGAGTCTTCTCTTGTTTCTACTCCTCCCGTTACGGGGTCTGAGACGCCGAAGGCTCCCACCATTAGCTCTGACAAATTGAAAACCCTAGTCATTGGCGACTCCATTACCCGCAGTATTAGACTTAAAACGAATCACCCAGCGATCATATACTGTTTACCAGGGGGCAGGGCTACCGACGTTAAGGCTAATCTGAAGATGGTGCTGGCTAAAGCTAAAACTGGCGAGTGTAGAGAGTATAGAGATATTGTTATCCACGTCGGCACCAACGATGTTAGGATGAAACAGTCAGAGGTCACCAAGCGCAACATAGCTTTAGCGTGTAAATCAGCTAGAAAGATGTGTCGGCATCGAGTAATTGTCTCTGGCCCCCTCCCAGTTAGGGGGAGTGATGAGCTCTACATCAGAGTCTCACAACTCAATCGCTGGTTGAAAACTGTTTTCTGCCCCTCCCAAAAGATAGAATTTGTACCCGATCTTTCTGGGACTCACCCACAAACAGGACCAAGCCTGACCTGCTGAGGAGTGACGGACTCCATCCTAGCTGGAGGGGTGCTCTCATCTTATCTACCAACATAGACAGGGCTCTAACTCCTCTAGCTCCACAATGAAATAGGGTGCAGGCCAGGCAGCAGGCTGTTAGCCAACCTGCCAGCTTAGTGGAGTCTGCCACTAGCATAGTCAGTGTAGTCAGCTCAGCTATCCCCATTGAGACCGTGTCTGTGCCTCGACCTAGGTTGGGCAAAACTAAACATGGCGTTGTTCGCCTTAGCAATCTCACTAGGATAAAGACCTCCTCCATTCCTGCCATTATTGAAAGAGATCGTGATACCTCACATCTCAAAATAGGGCTACTTAATGTTAGATCCCTCACTTCAAAGGCAGTTATAGTCAATGAACTAATCACTGATCATAATCTTGATGTGATTGGCCTGACTGAAATATGGCTTAAGTCTGATGAATTTACTGTGTTAAATGAGGCCTCCCCTCCTGGTTACACTAGTGACCATATCCCCCGTGCATCCCGCAAAGGCGGAGGTGTTGCTAACATTTACGATAGCAAATTTCAATTTACCAAAAAAAAATGCAGTTTTCGTCTTTTGAGCTTCTAGTCATGAAATGTATGCAGCCTACTCAATCACTTTTTATAGCTACTGTTTACAGGCCTCCTGGGCCATATACAGCGTTCCTCACTGAGTTCCCTGAATTCTTATCAGACCTTGTAGCCATAGCAGATAATATTCTAATTTTTGGTGATTTTAATAATCACATGGAAAAGTCCACAGACCCACTCCAAAAGGCTTTCGGAGCCATCATCGACTCAGTGGGTTTTGTCCAACATGTCTCTGGACCTACTCACTGCCACAGTCATACTCTGGACCTAGTTTTGTCCCATGGAATAAATYTTGTAGATCTTAATGTTTTTCCTCATAATCCTGGACTATCGGACCACCATTTTATTACGTTTGCAATCGCAACAAATAATCTGCTCAGACCCCAACCAAGGAGCATCAAAAGTCATGCTATAAATTCTCAGACAACACAAAGATTCCTTGATGCACTTCCAGACTCCTTCTGCCTACCCAAGGACGTCAGAGGACAAAAATCAGTTAACCTGTCACAGTATCGTGCAGTATCGAAGAGCCCTCACTGCTGCTCGATCATCCTACTTTTCCAACTTAATTGAGGAAAATAAGAATAATCCAAAATTTCTTTTTGATACTGTTGCAAAGCTAACTAAAAAGCAGCATTCCCCAAGTGAGGATGGCTTTCACTTCAGCAGTAATAAATTCATGAACTTCTTTGAGGAAAAGATCATGATCATTAGAAAGCAAATTACGGACTCCTCTTTAAATCTGCGTATTCCTCCAAAGCTTAGCTGTCCTGAGTCTGCACAACTCTGCCAGGACCTAGGATCAAGAGAGACACTTAAGTGTTTTAGTACTATATCTCTTGACACAATGATGAAAATAATCATGGCCTCAACCTTCAAGCTGCAAAAAAATACAATTCAACTTCTATAAAATTAACTTTTTGTGTGTTGACCTTGTGACAAACTTGGTTAGCATTTGAATCTGTTTGCTCAACTACATTGTAAATAATTGTCCGTTTTAATTGTGCAATGTCTTTGATCAGTTGGAAGGAATGTCACGAACCGGCTCGAAGCCCGTAACAAAAACGGGAGACAACGTGGAGATAAGGAATAACAAAATATATTTATTAACTGAGGTAACCTATATACAAATAAACAATGGTGTGTGTGTGTGTGTAGTCAGTAATGTAAGTGAGTGGTTGGTTGCGTGCATAGATGTGATAATGAAGAGTGCCAAAGCAAACAAACAAACAAAACAGCCACAGAAATGCCACAACCAAAATCCAACAGTGTGTCTGCATGGAGTCTCCTCAATGAATGGGGAAGAGGTGTATTTATCCCGGGACACACCCGGGCCCAGGTGTGTCCCATTTTGCTGACGACCTTCCCAGTTCTGCCCACTGACATCCTAATAAGGAAAACAAGAGCAAAGAAAGAATACGGCAGACAGAGTGTGAGGGTCGTCACAGGGCCGACTCTCTTCACTGTATAGATCAATGATGTCGCTCTTGCTGCTGGTGATTCTCTGATCCACCTCTACGCAGACGACACCATTCTGTATACTTCCAGCCCTTCTTTGGACACGGTGTTAACTAACCTCCATACGAGGTTCAATGCCATACAACTCTCCTTCCGTGGCCTCCAACTGCTCTTAAATGCAAGTAAAACTAAATGCATGCTCTTCAACCGACCGCTGCCTGCACCTGCCCGCCCGTCCAGCATCACTACTCTGGACAGTTCTGACTTAGAATATGAGAATCTGAGAATATGTGGACAACTACAAATACCTAGGTGTCTGGTTAGACTGGAAACTCTCTTTCCAGACTCACATTAAGCATCTCCAATCCAAAATTAAATCTAATATCAGCTTCCTATTTCGCAACAACGCATCCTTCACTCATGCTGCCAAACATACCCTCGTAAAACTAACTATCCTACCGATCCTTGACTTCGGCGATGTCATTTACAAAATAGCTTCCAACACTCTACTCAACAAAATGGATGCAGTCTATCACAGTGCCATACGTTTTGTCACCAAAGCCCCATATACTACCCACCACTGCGATCTGTACGCTCTCGTTGGCTGGCTCTCGCTTCATACTCGTCGCCAAACCCACTGGCTCCAGGTCATCTACAAGTCTTTGCTAGGTAAAGCTCCGCCTTATCTCAGCTCACTGGTCACCATAGCAGCACCCACCCGTAGTACGCGCTCCAGCAGGTATATTTCCCTGGTCACCCCCAAAGCCAATTCCTTCTTTGGCCGCCTTTCCTTCCAGTTCTCTGCTGCCAATGACTGGAACAAACTGCAAAAATCACTAAAGTTGGAGACTCATATCTCCCTCACTAACTTTAAGCACCAGCTGTCAGAGCAGCTCACAGATCACTGCACCTGTACATAGCCCATCTGTAAATAGCCCATCCAACTACCTCATCCCCATCTTTTGTCGGTTCATCAGAGGTCCTGAAGAGTTTGCTGACATTTTGGGCAGGTTGGGAGGTCCTTTCTTCATCTCTGGAGGTGGCAGTTGTTGACTGTGCCCTTCCACAGTCATCAACATGCTTTTTTAACCCTGAAGCTGTCTGACTGTGCCCTTCCACAGTCATCAACATGCTTTTTTAACCCTGAAGCTGTCGAAAAATACGGTGACTTATGAGGATTTTGAAAAAGATCTGATGCCAAGCATCTCCTCATCCTACTCTGGGTTTTGTCTGTTTTGATTCAAAGCCCTGCAGGAAGACACAATGTTCACATCAGCTCAAAAGTTTTATAGAGCTTTTTATTGTTATTTGATATACTTGACACTAGGTATAGAGTTTAGTAAACAGTGATACAGACACTTTGATAAAGTGGCTTACATTTTACATCCTACATTCTAACGGTAAAAAAATCTAATCTGTACAATTTGAAAGATAGAGCTAGATTAAAGGTAGTGCTCACTACCTCATCAATGCCCAATGGCATTGCAGGCAGTTGCATTCTAGATCCTATTGGAGGAGGAACCTGAAGCSGAGGGGCCAGTTCAAAGGCCTACCCTCCATATCCACTCCCATTATCCCTATTTAAAAGTCCTGTCTTGAAAAGTTTCCTCAAGGAAGTGCCTATGCAGTCAAGCAGCAGAAGAGAAATGTGCCTTTAGAAGCTCAGGGTAATTGGCTAATCCAAATTGATGGCCACAAACTAGCAGAGGAAAATAATTGCTGGTTGTAAATTAAAAATTGAAAAGGAGTTTCCAGGAAATTGTGATATTAATGCACTGCCTCATTTCTATATTGGATAAATGAATTAAGGACGTGAGGACAAATATTGAGTTAGTATGTGTTCTGGGTCCCTCTCAAAGAAACAAATGCTAATTGTGACTGACAAATCCTCTTTATAGATGGCAAACAATTTACCTTTGAAGCCAGGTGGGATTTTCCAACTGTGGGAAACATACTGTATTAGGGAATATTGTGTGGTATGTCTATCAGGTATGAAGGTAAGACCCAGATGCAGACAACATCGAATTAACAATGGTTTAATAATCCAACAGGGGCAGGCAATAGACAGGTCAAGGCAGGCAGGGGTCAGTAAACCAGAGGTGGAGCAACGGTACTGGACAGCAGGCAGGCTCAGGGTAGGCAGAGGTCAATAATCCAGAGGTGAGGCAAAGGTACAGGTCGGCAGGAAGAGTGGTCAGGCAGGCGGGCTCAGAGTCCGGAAAGGCAAGGGTCAAAACCAGGAGGGCGAGAAAAAGTGAGACTGGGCACAGCAGGATCTGAGACACAAAACACGCTGGTTGACTTGACAAACAAGACGAACTGGCAAACGGAGAACACAGGTATAAATACACAGGGGATAATGGGTAAGATGGGCGACACCTGGAGGGGGGTGGAGACAACCACAAAGACAAGTGAAACAGATCAGGGTGTGACAATATCAGAATTCCTATGTACTTTTTCTATGCCTGCACTACAAAGTGAACTGCAAGGCAAGTTACCCTCTAAAACTGAAACACAAGAAACTGAAATAAAAAAACTGAAGCTTCATCGGATGCTTGAATCTTTTATATATATCTACAACATATCCTCTCGATATAACTGCATTTACCCTGAAATATGTTTTCCACCACACCGAGGGAGAAGGTGTCTCAAATGGCCAATCAATGTTAGAGGTGCCCTTGATAACAACAACAAAAGGCCCATCGCTCCTCCAGCTTAACTCGACCTTCACCTGCCTGCGGCTCTGCTGGATCCACTTTGTGCTCTCGTTTCCTGCAATAAAGCGCCTGATGTATATTAACCGACATTGGTGTTCATAAGGTTCAGAGTCTCAAAGGTCTGATAGACAGATCCATCATCTGGTGAAAAAGTGGAGGTGTTTCTTTAACTGGGTCTGAGAGGAGCAGGACACCAGAGGCAGCAATGAAGTGAAAACAGATGGATTCTGAAAGCTGAAATTAATTAGGAAAAAATTAAATTGTGTACAGGGTTCAGTACAGGGGCATCCAAACTGCCTGTGTGCACTCTGGGCTTGTATAATTCAACTGAACAGGTCACGCTACAAAACTGTTTGGAGGAATTAACACAGAGGCCAGGGGAAATCTGGGTGGACTAAAAGTCAAAAACCAGACAGAGATTTAAATGTAGCATGCCCATGGGTAAGGGGCCAGATCCAAGCCAAAGCAATGTTAGAAATTCAAAGAGGCATTATGTTTCTGACTTGTTATGTCTCACTTTCTGCTTAATTACCAAGTTACCTCAAACAGCCTGTCTATTGAATTTAACATGACGTTTTAGGAAGGACAAGCCCTTCCGAGTAAACAACAAATTATGACTGTGTGCACTCCGCAGTTAGGAAGTCTTCTGCCTTGTACTGCAAGACATGGAAATTATAGCTCTAACACTGTATAAATGTTCAAACAGTGTGGGACAGAGTGATAAGACATTACTCTTATTTTTCAGCCCTCTCTTATATTGAAATATGCAGCAAGGCCTTTGGCACAGTTCATTAATACACAAAGATACAGTATATCATGAATACATTATTTGGGGACTTTGAGAATATGTGACGGCGGGTAATTACAATGAACTGTGTATACTGTTGCATTAACATAATTTGATTAGATTTAGACTATCAAATAGGAGCCAGGAGGATATTTAAGGCCAACAGGGGTTAATTCAGCACCCAGGAGTCAGTGTTTCCTGTCACACGCTGAGGGATGAACATGTGAGCTATGTCTCAAGGCCTCCCCAGTGTTATAAATCTGACAGTAGACGGGCAGTGCAGCCATTTGACCCCTGAACTCTCCTGATGAGAAGGTGGTGTTTCAAGGAAACGATAAGGGCTTTAACCCAGGGAATCCTGACACTGAATAAACGTGATGTAGTGTATTGTAACAGAAGCCAGATGTGGGGTCGCACCACTTGCACATTCCACTAACACCTTATAACAAACTTCCCTCAGAGTCCAAACATTTAATGAAGAAAATGGATAGTCTAGTGTGAAGGAGTCAGAGAGTGAAAAGGGAGAGGCCCATTTACATGTATTAGTGTGCCCTACCAAGGTGACTGGCTTCAGTTGGTCTTGGGAGCACCTGATCCTGTTTGAGGCCCCCGGTCACGTTCCATCCCTGTCTCCCTACGCTGTGATGTGATGTCCTCGTTCCGTGGCCTGGCTCAAATTGAAATCACAAGTTGCTTCAATGGCCGTTGCCTCTGTGTTCTGGGGGTCTGTGGAGAGCTGGCTGTTTCGGCAAGCCTATCCACACTGTTGCAGGGTTCGACCCCAGATTATTATAGCATAGATAACACTGAGGAATAAAAGGACCACAATCAAATCAAATCTTATTAGTCACATGCGCCAAATACAACAGGTGTAGACCTTAGTGAAATGCTTACTTATGAGCCCCTAACCAACAATGCAGTTTAAAAAAAAATACAGATAAGAATAAGAGATAAAAGTAACAAGTAATTAAAGAGCAGCAGTAAAAAAAAATAACAATATATACAGTGGGGTGCCGGTACAATGGTCATTACGGTGCGTGATGGTCGTGGTGAGGGTGGTATTTTGAGTTTGCTTGTCTCATAATTGGTAGTTAGACGTACTTCACCAGAAATATATATTTTTTAAACAGTCATGAAGAATACATTCAGCTGAAGTTGAAGTGACACTTTTCGTTATGTGCTTTGGAACTAAATCAGCCATATACAACACATTTTACAGAGGACCATGTGACTCACAGTTCAGCCTGTAGTTTCTTATTACAGTGATTTGCTTGTTGAATGATGAGTTTGAATGAGTGGCACTCAATTGTTCAAATTTCCATTGTTTTTGTAAATAACCTTCTTTAGCTAAAGCCAACTTATTTTTTTGGTCAGAAATCACAGTTTGTTTGTATCATAATAGATGGCACTTGTCTTATCAGTCAATTGCATGTTATTTGCAGTCAATTGCACCTCGGATAGGGGACTCCCAGACTCCGACCTGCCCTCAGTGTGAATGACTCAGTGAGAACTGCCAAAACAGCATTTGCTGTTACATGGAATCTATCAGCACTTGAAATTCTCTTGGAGATAGTTTGACCAATCCAAATACTAAAATCAATTAAATTCTCAAACCCGGGCTTTTAAATATCTCCAATTATATCTGATAATATGGCAACTGTCTCACTATAGACATTTAAGACGCTGGAAAAAGAACCTCTGGCAATGTGTGCACTTCCATGCTATGAACCTCAGGGACTGTGACTCCTTCATGATGGTGACCATAAGGACCTCCCCAGTCAATGGCCGTGGAAGCTGAACCTCAGGGACTGGGACTCCTTCATGATGGTGACCATAAGGACCTCCCCAGTCAATGGCCGTGGAAGCTGAACTTCAGGGACTGTGACTCCTTCATGATGGTGACCATAAGGTCCTCCCCAATCAATGGCCGTGGAAGCTGAACCTCAGGGACTGTGACTCCTTCCTGATGGTGACCATAAGGACCTCCCCAATCAATGGCCGTGGAAGCTGAACCTCAGGGACTGTGACTCCTTCATGATGGTGACCATAAGGACCTCCTCAGTCAATGGCCGTGGAAGCTGAACCTCAGGGACTGTGACTCCTTCATGATGGTGACCATAAGGACCTCCCCAGTCAATGCCGTATTCCATGTCAACCTAATGTGAGATTCAACAGTAGAATATGAGCATGTCTTTTCTATGCAAATAATAAAGGAATGCCAAGCACAATAAAACTCAAGAACAAGGTCATTTGGCAATGTAGTGCAGTGTAAAAAAAGTTGGAATTTATCTCTAATCATGTTAAATAAATTGTGGTAAAATAATGTTTACCAATTTAATTCTATTGTTATTTTCATCATTGATTGCTGCTTACATTCATACTTATTCATACGTACACATTTTGTGTTATGCATTAGAAGTGTACTCGCTAACATTGTTGGAAGTACAAACCTGGAGGGGGTCATGATATCCCTCACGTTGATTCTGAGTCCATAGCGGCAGTGTTGACTGATTCCCCTCAGTGTGCAATCGATGGTGGTTGCAGCCGTCCTTGAAGAACTGCAGGTGCTTTTGGATTTGTGGAAGAAAGCTCCAGTGCAGGGCATAGATGTGGATCTCTTCATCTAGGTTGAGTAGACCCTCCCTCTCCAGGTCGCAGAAAGAAGTATAGAAGAGGTCCAACACTCCTCCAAAGATATCCCTCCACAGTTGTTCCATTCCTGGATAAAGAGACAAAGCAGAAGAGTGTGAGAGAAAGAGTTGGGGGAAAGAGAAATGTCATTATTGTTATTCATAAAACCACCACAAGTTGTCAACAGTCACAACTCTTTCTATGCAAAAAAAGTTCTAGGAATGTTTACTAATCAGCTCAATTTAGCATGTGAACTCAAACATAACCCAACCCCACAATGTCAATCTGATAACTCATTTGCTTCTTAAACATGTTTTCCTGCAAATTAACCAAACATAATTGGCCATTTAAGCTAATAAAGGTTGATTTGAAGAAGTATGAAAATATACACAGTTATTACAAAACGTATAATACACCTCTGGTTGTGTGTACTTCTACCAGTGACATGGGAATTCCCTGTTTCGGCCTCTGGTGGACACCATGAAGAGTGCCACTTGAGCATTTCCTCCTCCTTCGTCATGACCTAACGCGTGATGTCACTCCATAGGTGTTGACTGCTTCAAGGAAGCTCTTCAGCACCGTTGAGGCGGCGCTGAGGTACGCGATTAGACGGCTAAAACCGTCAATGCCACCATGAACTACAAATCGCCATCTGTAATAAAGAAATTGCATTGTTTCGTTTACTGGAATAGTAACGGTCCCGTCTAACGTAGTTAAAATAATCTGCACTCTTCAATACTGGATCCGATGTGTTCTTTTTTCTTAGACTGACATTTTACAGTGGTTTTACACAATGCACAAGTGCAAAGTCTTCAAGACAGTAATGCAAATGGACATGATGAGTGAATTAGTAATACATATATAACAAATACATCCTGATAATTGTCCCAGCTTGTTGAATAGGTCTCTGGCGTAAACGTTGCTCTGTGGCGGTTAGTAGAGCACTTAATGAAGTGCAGGCGCCACCCCAGTGGCATGAGTTCGACTGTGAATGGAGAGGATTGGGTGACGTCCCCCAAGATGATGAGGGTTTGCTTGTAGAACGAGGCCTGGATACGGAGGGGCACACCAGTGACCCCTGGCGCAGGTTTTAACAATGGCTTGGAGACCTGTTTGGTTACCTGCCATAGTTACAAGCTGAGATTAACTGGCAACTACCAAATGGAGTTGCTTCCTCACAAAAAGGTATTAATTGATGAAACTGAATATTGTAACACCTGTTATGAAAAGTTGAAACACACATATGGGTCCATAACTCCATATCAAACACGATTTCGGGAAAAACATGTACAGACAAAACAGCTAATGTCACCCTTAACCTCAAGACGCATTCACACACCAATTAGTTTTGGGGATGGTTGTCGCAAGATATCAGGTGCCCTCACCTTATCTCATGCTCTGCTATTCGACGGCAAAACTGTTCTTTCACTAACCCCCCAAAAAGAGTTGCAATGTCACGAACAGACAAACCTGCTAACAAATAACCTTCTGCAGCATCCATAGGCTAAGTGTGTGAGCAGGACGTCCAACTGCTCTGGTGTCATCTGAATGTTGGATTGAAAGATTCAGGCGATGGCACACTTCATCCAAATTGCTGAACACTACAGGGTTAACCTCTGTGTAAGTAGATGCGGCTAACTGGAACTAATTGTCAGCCAGAGACTCCACACAAAAAAGTTAATAATCAGATTCAGCACTGTAAAAGGTTGCGTCAATCGAATCTGGTATCAGGATAAAATGTGATTCAGAGTCACCGAATATACTTTAAGTATTTTTATTTAACATAAGCGATAAATGGTAAATGCAATTTTCGTATATATACGGGTTTACTGTATCACCACGCAGGGTAAAGCAGAGAACTGACTGAAATAGTACAGACATCTTTTTTTATACTGTGACATATGTAGTTCCAACTTTAGAGTTGGCCTGTCACAGTAGAGGCTTAGCGTGGTTTAAACTTGCTAGCCTATCGGTGGTGCCCAGACTGGTCCCAGCCTCACAGCACACAGGATCCAGATATCCGGAAGTGTTTGTTGTGAAGTTTGAGCTGAGTTGTCGGTGGCTACACTGCTCAGTTCCTGTTTTCTTGTTATTCAGCATTTTTCCATCTTGTCTCAACCTTCTGGTTAGCACAGTCGACACCCTAGATTAACAACAGCTTTTCTGCAGTCACGCTATGTTTTGTGATTAACATGTCCGATTTCTATAAGGCATATATTTTTGTTAAAAAGAGAACAAAACCATCCTTCACAGCACTAGCATTTTCAGCTAGGTTAGCCAACACTCTCAAATCTCTGGCTATCTCTTGCATGTGTGTAGCCATATTGCGTAGTGTCTGTGTCATAGCAACCTGGCATGTGAAGTCGATCTTTGTACTCTGATACCAATCAACCAATGGGAGTAAGGTCACAGTGACATAGTTAGATTGACAGCCTCGTCATTTGCATAGGGACAAAGAAATACATAAATAAATAAATGAATACATAAATAAAAGTTGACATTAGTAAATAAATTGGGAAATAAATAAATACAGGAATACATGGTGCAAAAGTACTCATTTATATCAAATTGTGTTTATGTATTGATTGATTTCTGTGTACATTAATTTATTTTTACATTTACATGCATATATATTCATTTATTTTAGATTTTGGTCGTCTTGCTCCTCCATAGTCATGCCAAATAATGTCCCCCTCTACGTCACAATGCGATCCAATGAGTTCTAACTTCTGTTGCTAGAATTTACAACATTCTGACCGGAATTTGTAATGAACCGAAGCGTTCGTCGCTATGCTGGTTACTTGGTTACCTCGTAGCGGTCGCGAAGGAAGGAGGACGCCGGCAGTTCTAGGTCTATTTCACCTCAGAAGCGCTCGCTCAGTCCATGCAAAATGATTACCTCAGAATTTCTCTCCAAGGACTGTGTTTTAGACGGTGACAAACTGCTGCTTCAGAGGCCCGAAAATACCGGAAAGAGAACACTATTTCGTTACCATATATTTGTCTAAGAGAACAAAGAACCTCTATTGGCAAAACTCCTAATACCAAAAATGGGAATATTAAACAATATTCCTACTTTTGAGAACGTGGGAATGGTCTGTGGACACTTAGGGGACAGTTATGATGAGTGTGTTTTATTTGGTGATCTCATGAAGGACAGGAAACACACATAACTGTATCTCTTAAAGTGTACATTTCCCAGCTATCATGTTTACATCAAAATATTGCGAAACGTATGTGATTAAACATGAAACTATTTGTGAAAAGATGTAATGTGATGTTAACCTTCTAAATGAGAGTATGGGTTTTTCCATATAAAGTGAACCAAATCAATGGCCACACCCACGTGAGCATGACATTACGTCGGCGTCATGGAACCACCCTTTTCTACTGAAGTGTATAAAACCCAGTCCTGATGAAATTCACATGAGACCAAAACATGCCGGGTGACGCTGGTGTGTGAAGTGGTTTAAACTACAACTTGCCAAAGAGACCCACGGTAAGCCGGATGTCTCGAATGGTTAAGAAGTCTGAGACTATCGATCACTACAGAAGAAGGAGCAAATTCTTTATAAACTTTGTAATCAACATTTTCTGTGGTGCCCCGACTTCCTAGTTAATTCATGTTTACATGATTAGTTTAATCATGTAATAATTAAACCTAGAGAACTGATTTGATAAAAAATAAGTCTTCACATTTAATGATGGTCACAGACATGACACTAGCTACTTATTTACCTCAGCCAGACAGTTTTATTTAGATAACGTTAGCTAAGTTAGCTAGCTGTTATTGTAGCTGCTTTCTGTTTATCTACAGTAGCTATCTAACTGTTATTGTAGTTGCTTTTTGTTTATATGTAGCTTGCACTTCAACGGCATCCCTCTGAGATTTTCTTTTGTCTTTCCACCCAGGCGAAGTACTATGAAGGCACCACTGATCTCGACAAGAGGCGCAACATTCGTAGGGTGGCAGAGAAATTCACAATTCAGGGTAACGTTATCTATTACTGTTACATAACTGGAGGGATTTATGTACAACCATTTAACAACCATTTTCCATCTAGCTACATGTCACTAGCTATACATTTAGTTAGAGGTCTGTTATATTTAGGTATCTAGCTATAAGTTAACCCTGAACAATCAAATGAATAGGTGTATGCAATTATGGTAACTCCAACTGCCCTTAACTAGATGTCTTCGCTAGACAGAGAGACCCATTCAGCAAGAGGAAGAACGTGATAGAGAGAGAGGTGGGAAGAGAGTGAAAGACAGAGCGACATGGAGGGTGACTTAAGCATCTCGATTCTGCCTCTTTCCTCTCTCCTCATCCTTTAACTCTTTCTCTCCTTTCCCTCCAGATGAAATTCTGCATCTAGTGACTTTGATTGTTGGGCAATCTGCCCACTCATCCCATCCCCTCCTCCATCTCATTACATCATATAAAGCTACTGTTATTGTCATGTTGTCATTATCTGCTAATAAAGTTTGCTATCCGTATCATACTGGCCATATAATATGTCAGATACACAGATTAACTAAAAACACTAGCACTGCAAACACTCAGAACAAAGAAAGCAGCAGTGCCTGGTCTTCTCAGTCTCCCTTTTCAAGTCTACCTTCCAAGACTGCCTGCCTGTTGAGAACAAGTGACAGGCAGAAGTTCCAGTGTTGCCAACTCCTCAATAAGAAAAGTAGCTATTGGCTGTCCTAAAAGTCGCTAGAAGTCGCTAAACGACGTCATCACCTAATTTGCATAATTGGCCATGTGCATGTAATTGTGATAGACACTGTAGGTGAGAGGAATAACGTCGTTGGAGAGAGACAAAAAGTGAGTAAAAAACACCCTAAATATGTTTACAACTACAAATGAGCAAGCTGCAGAGAGTGGCACACACAGCGAATAAGAACCAGATAGTTGAGGCCATACTCCTCCTCCAGCACTTTATGGACCCCATTGTTAATCCCCGTTATAACAGAGGCATTGTCAGTCCCTATCCCCAGGAGTTTCTCTTTTTTAATTCAACACTTCGAGGAAAGCCACAACAGCACGGGCTATAGATTTGGCATCTCCTCCCTGCAACTCAACAAGCCCCAGAAATGTTGATACAATTGTCTGCTTGGTGTCACTAAAGTACCTTATCACAACCCCCAGGTACTTAGAAACACTTAAATCCGTGGACTCATCGAGGAGGAGGCTGAAACGCTGGTCACCCACATCCGCGATCAACTCTTCCAGAAAGTATTGTGCTAGAACACTATTAATCATTGCTGTGCACTTTGTCCTCTGACCGCATTTTGGCTTCATACAGGCCACTTACAGCAGGCCCATAAAACAGATAGGGACTTCTCCTTAGTATCTGGGTCGTACAGGTGGGTTTCTAGGGTATAAGGTTGTGCATTTTGAAGTGGGTAGCAGCACTGTGGAGAAAGTAGCTCTACATGCTTCTCCAATGTGATCACATGCCAGCACGGAACAGTGTTCAGCGATAGCTAATGCCATGGTGGCCCCAGCCTTTTTTGCAGAGTAATTTTTGGGGACCATAAATGGCAGCTTGTTTTGGGTGGAACTGTTATAAGGCCTTGCCTTTTGAGGTATGTTTTTGAGTTGTCYTGTGTTTTTTTACATCACTAAGTTTGGCGTAGAAATCAGCCTTACAATACAGGCAGTATGCCCGTGTATCATCTCCAATAAACGGCTTCAACCAGCCTTTGAATTCAGGGTTTGATTCCCACTCCTTTCTGTATTTTTGAGTGTACAGTTTAGACTGAGACATGATGAGCTAGCCAGCTAGATGTTTAGCTTATGTCACAGAGGCACACACACAGTGGACAAGGTGAGTAAGTGACTGAGGCTGTGTGAGTCAAATGCAGTGATTTATTTTTGTGCAGTGAATTTATTTTAGACAAAAGAACATTTTACATTTACATCCCGCCCTGAATGTAAGCCAGGGCGAGATTAGCCAGTGGCGGCTTCCGCATGCGCGATTCATTTGCAGTCTGGACGTGGAGGGGTGAACATCTCCTGCGCTGACTGCAGCTGGGAGGGACTGATGCGCGAGGACTGGGCCGCCTGTGAGTGCTTTGGGACTGGGTGGTGTCCACCTGCTGCTCGTTGAGAAGAGTAAGAACTATACGTGCTTTCATGTCAGAGTCTCCAATAACACCAGAAAAAGTCGCTAGATTTGTCATTAGTCAATTTTTTAAAAATGTATCGCTAGAAATGGTAAATGTAATTTTCGTATATATGGGTTCACTGTAACACCTCACAGGGCAGAACAGAGAACTAACTTATTCATACAGAGTTCTTCTTATATACTAAAAGAGTTCTTCTTATATACTAAGACAGAGTTAGTTCCCGCTTCTGAGCTGGCCTGTCAAAGTAGAGGCTGACAGACCAGGCAGGGTTTGGAAATTCTATGGGAGGTGTTACAGACTTTGGTTTTTCCATTTATATTTCGAGGTTGGACTTTAGTGTGTTAGGTGCACCGATTGGTGTCACCTCGTTAGTATGTGTTACACCTGTGCTGGCTTGTCACCTCGTTAGTATGTGTTACACCTGTGCTGGCTTGTCATCTCGTTAGTCAGAAGCTGTTTCACCTGTGCTGGCACTGGGGGTATTTAAGAGGGGCTGGGCCACTGCTTCAGTTGATTTGAGAAATGTGGAGGGTTAACACCTTTAGTTGGCTCTCCTTATTTTAAACAGTCCTTTATATGCTCTTTATTTATTTTTTCTTCACTTTTTGGTTTGTTTCCCGTTTTTATGTTCATGTGGGTTTTTATTTTACGTGAGTGCTCATGGTGGGTGTTTTTCGGGTCCCAGTTTTTGCTAGTCAACTATCAGTGGACACCCCCCATGAGTCTTTCAGAATCCTTCCTAGAACCACTTTGTTCCCTCTTTTTGGTTTCTTGTTGGGGAACGTAACAAAATGGTGACTTGAGTGTGGTAGTCACTAATTACCTACTATGAAGCTCTGCTGTGCCCAAATATGAGCGCTCAAAAGACACTTGTGGCAGCGGTGCCTTGCATCGACTCCGACTCGTGGTTGGATTTGAAAACAGTCGACTTTTGCTCGACTCCCAAAACACGCTGAAACAGATGTGCGCACACACCACCTCGTTATTGCAGAGACCTACTAGAAAGACTACGTTTGTTTTCTAGAAGACTGAGATGAGCATGATGCTGACCATTTACTCATCAATTTAATCCTAGATGTGTAGGAACTAGAATATTTCTGTGTACAGCCTTAAAAGGATCCCATTGGATGATGCAGCACAATCTAGCCCTGTAATATTTCAATTGAAGTGTGATCATAATCATTATTTTAGAGATCCATGGTAGACGTCCTTCCTAATAACAATGCCCCCCCCGCCTGCTGATTTACATTTACATTTAAGTCATTTAGCAGACGCTCTTATCCAGAGCGACTTACAAATTGGTGCATTCACCTTATTTGAGCTGCTGGAACTGAGGCTTGAAAATATGCTTGGCCTATCATGGGTGTGTGTGTGTGTGTGTGTGTGTGTGTGTGTGGACGTGTTTAACTATTCGTGTGGGGACCAGAAGTCCCTACAAGAATAGTAAACAAAGTAAAAATTGACCAACTGGGGACATTTTGTTAGTCCCCACAAGGTCAAATGCTATTTCTAGGGGGTTTAGGGTTAAGGTTAGAATTAGTGTTAGGGTTAGAATTAAGTTAAATATTAAGGTTAGGAGCTAAGGTTAGTTGTAGGGTTAGGGTTAGGAGCTAGGGTTCGGTTTAGGGTTAGGATAAAGTTTAGGTTTTTGGGTTAGGGTTAAGGTTAGGGTTAGGGTAAGAGTACGGGTTAGGGGTTAGGGAAAAAAGGATTTTGAATGGGACTGAATTGTATGTCCCCACAAGGTTAGCTGTACAAGACTGTGTGTGTGTGTGTGTGTGTGTGTGTGTGTGTGTGTGCTGGAAGTAACATTTTGCAACATATGGTGTGACTAGCGGGAAGGCTGTGGCTAACCTTGGGTGTAGGCAGTTATCATGAGTTGTGGGAGACACATACAGAGCATAGTGTTGCGAGAACAAACCGTCTTTTGTTAGACAATAACAGGAGCCAGATGTGTGATAACTGTATCCAGGGTGTGGGCCCAGAAGGTAATCTGCCCAGCAACAACTACACCTGCCAATGGGAGCGCCTGGGGGCTGGGACCAGTCTGTGCGCCAACGATAGGCTAGCAAGTTTAAACCACGCTCAGCCTCTACTGTGACAGGCCAGCTCAGAAGCGGGAACTTACCTCTGTCACAGTATAAAAGAAAATGTCTGTACTATTTCAGTCAGTTCCCTGCTTTACCCTGCGTGGTGATAGTGAACCCGTATATACGAAAATTGCATTTACCATTCTGAGCTTATGTTAAATAAATATACTTAAAGTATATTCGGTGACTCTGAATCACATTTTATCCTGATACCAGATTCGATTGACGCAACCTTTTACAGAACCGTATGTGAACTGTTTATTGATGAAGGTGAACTTGCCATTTCCAAAAGGTTTACCGGGTATGGTGCTTTGCCATCTATTGCCTAGATCCTGTAGGTTCACGCCAACCCTAATCTGGTGCATTAAAAAAAAAAAAATAGCTGGTTGATAAGGTGAACCAGTTTAGGGACAGCTGTGGTTGGAGTAAAAACCTACAGGAAGGTAACTAAGAACAGGGTTGGAGAGCCCTGACCTAGGACATCAACAACCAGCCAGGGTTGTTAGCCCTAAATGTGCAAGGAAATAGTAAACTGATGCATTTGGCGATGGTCAACTTCACTGGCACCATGAAGAATAGCTTTATCATTGATGGCCTGTAGTTTCCTTACAAGTTTTGCATGTTATTCAATACTAAAAAACAAGTGTAAGCACATGGAGTTTGTGTCAAGGCATTCGTGCTTGAACTGAACAGACCTCAAATTACATAGTACATTTTACAGAAGCCAATAACTATAAGCCTAGTCACCAGTGTTTCCAACTTAGTGACTTTGTCACTATATTTAGCGAGTATCCAGACTCCTCTAGAGACACATTTTCAAAAAAAATCGACTAAAGACAACAAATGTAGTGACTTTTTCTGCTGTTATTGAGACTGACGTGAAAGCACGAATCGTTGTTACTCTTCTCAACGAGCAGCGGGTGTTGCCGTGGGCCCCACCCCGTCCCAAAGCATTCACAGGCGGCACAGTCCTCACACAGCAGTCCCTCCCCGCTGCAGTCAGATCCCGCCCTGGCTTACATTCAGGGCGGGATGTAAAATGTTCTTTTGTCTAAAAATAAATCACTGCATTTGACTCACACAGCCTCAGTCACTTACTCACCTTGTCCACTGTGTGTGTGCCTCTCTGTGACATAAGCTAAACATCTAGCTGGCTAGCTCATCAAGTCTCAGTCTAAACTGTACACTCAAAAATACAGAAAGGAGTGGGAATCAAACCCTGAATTCAAAGGCTGTTTGAAGCCGTTTATTGGAGATGATACACGTTCATACTGCCTGTATTGTAAGGATTTTTACGCCAAACTTAGTGATGTAAAAAAAACACACTCCAACTCAAAAACATACCTCAAAAGGTAAAGCCTTATAACAGTTCCACCCAAAACAATTAAAAAGGCTGAGGCCACCATGGCATTAGCTATCGCTGAACACTGTTCCATGCTGGCATGTGATCACATTAGACAAGCATGTAGAGCTGCTTTCTCAGACTCCACTGCTGCTACCCACTTAAATGCACAGGACAAAGTGCACAGAAATGATTAATGGTGTTCTAGAACCATACTTAAAAATTAAAAAATAATTGTCGAAGATGTGGGTGACCAGCTTTTTGGCCTCCTCGAAGAGTCCAAGGATGTAAGTACCTGGGGGTTGTGATAAGGTACTTTAGTGACACCAAGCAGATAATTGTATCAACATTTCTGGGGCTTGTTGAGTTGCAGTGAGGAGATGCCAAATCTATAGCCCGTGCTGTTGTGACTTTCCTCAAAAGTGTTGTCTTAAAAAAGAGAAACTCCTGGGGATAGGGACTGACAATGCAATGCCTCTGTTATGACGGGGATTAACAATGGGGTACATAAAGTGCTGGAGAAGGAGTATGGCCTCAACTATCTGGTTCTTATTCGCTGTGTGTGCCACTCTCTGCAGCTTGCTCAGTTGTAGTTGTAAACATATTTAGGGTGTTTTTTACTCACTTTTTGTCTGTCCCACAACGTTATTCCTCTCTGCTACAGCGTCCATCACAATTACATGCACATGGCCAATTATGGAAATTAGGTGATTAAGTCATTTAGCGACTTTAAGGACAGGCAATAGCTACTTTCCTTACTGAGGAGTTGGCAACACTGAAAGTCACAAGTTTGTTAGGTTTGGAAAAATGTAAACAGTGAATGTTTGCAGAGCTGTCGGTGTGTAAGGTTGACAGACTAAAAATGTTTTAACCTTGGTTGAAATGGTAAGATGACTGACTAATACAGTCAGTATAGCTGTTATTCTAACATACCTAAGACATTTAGCAGTCTTTAATACATTCGATTAATCAAGTCACCAGCTTTACACCGTTAGGGTAATTGGAACTGCCATTACCCATCAGGGAAAGTTGCAGAGTAAAGCTTTGTCTTAATGCCACTGATGATAAATGGCAACTTTGTCCAAATTCCTTTGTCATCAATATAATGGTAAACGTTGTCTGTAGAAGTTTTTGCAACTAAGACCACCTGGGGATGCCACTGACTGTATGAGAATAGATTGGTCATCTTTTTAATTAAAAATTAAACGACCATATTTCTCAACTGTTCAAATTAAGACATAGTTAGGCTGCTTACATTACTTTTTAAGGTTTAGGTAACAAATGTACTGTAGGAACTAAGTTTATTTATTTGCTGTTGCAACAAAGCTCAATGCACTGTACATGATTAAACTTCATACATTACCCATTTTGACCCCTTTCCCAACATCTTAGACTAACTTATAGCTCATGAACTTTAGTTGACATCGCTGCTTCAACGATACAGCTTTTTTTTTGTAACCGCATCAACAATTGTACTTTTACAAATGTAACTTGACCACTTTCCCAACAAGTTAACTTCTCTGGGATATGTGGGACGGTAGCGTCCCATTTGGCCAAAAGCCAGAAAAATATAGCGCGCCAAATTCAAATATATTCCCTAGAAAGATTGATTTTTAATGAAATCACACATGAAAGAGTCCAAATTAAAGCTACACGTGTTGTGAATCCACCAAACAATTGTTAGCTCAGTACACAGCCATTTTCCCAGCAAAAGATAGTCACAAAAAGCAGAAATAGAGAGAAAATGAATCACTAACCTTTGATCTTCATCCGATGACACTCATAGGACATCATGTTACACAATACATTTATGTTTTGTTCGATAATGTGCATATTTATATCCACAAATCTCAGTTTACATTTGCGCCATGTTCAGAAATGCCTCCAAAATATCCGGAGACATTGTAGAGAGCCACGTCAGTTAACAGAAATACTCATCATAAACTTTGAAAGATACATGTTTTACATATGATTAAAGATACACTTGTTCTTAATGCAACCGCTGTGTCAGATTTCAAAAAAACTTTACG
>NC_036859.1:35523922-35535096 GCF_002910315.2 Salvelinus sp. IW2-2015
TTGTTGTTGTTGAGAAGATCCTATAATTTCCACCTGGTTGTCTATTCCATTTGCACAACAGCATGTGAAATTTATTGTCAATCAGTGTTGCTTCCTAAGTGGACAGTTTGATTTCACAGAAGTGTGATTGACTTGGAGTTACATTGTGTTGTTTAAGTGTTCCCTTTATTTATTTTTTAGCAGTGTATATTTTTTAAACTCTCTAGCTGCAAGCATCAAGCAAGGCATTCCCTCCCCCCAGTTTGTCCAACTCAGTGCAGTAAGCACGCAACCACTCTAACGGCAGCCTTCCCTCTTCATGAGAAGAGAGGGTGTAACAGGGATCGGACCAAGACGCAGCGTAGCTCGTGTTCAACATGATTTAATAATGACGATTAAACAGTGAATACTTACAAAATACAAAATAACAAACGTGGCTTACCGATACAGCCCTATCTGGTGCAGAGAAAACACAGAGACAGGAAACAACCACCCACAATCCACAACACAAAACAAAACAAGCCACCTAAATATGATTCCCAATCAGAGACAACTCAAAACATCTGCCTCTGATTGAGAATCATATTAGGCCAAACATAGAAACGGACAAAGAAGACACACAACATAGAATGCCCACCCAGCTCACGTCCTGACCAACACTAAAACAAGCAAACTATGGTCAGAACTATGGTCAGAACGTGACACACTCAAAGGCTCCCTGACTCCGCATGATGTGCGGTCGGAAGATTGTGTCTAATGCGAAGTTGGCGTAACACCTGTGAGAAGTGAAGTTGGAACCTTAGCCTCTTAGAAATATACCCCCCTCCCTTCTTTCAATTTCCACCTGAAGACATACCCAAATCTAACTGTCTTTAGCTCAGGCCCAGGAGCAAGGATATGCATATTCTTGGTACCATTTGAAAGAGAACACTCTGAAGTTTGTGTGAATTTAATGTAGGAGAATATATCACAATAGATCTGGTTTAGATAATACAATGAAAAAGCCATACGTTTTTTCTTTTTAATTGTTGTATCATCATCTTTAAAATGAACAAGATAAAACAAACATTCAGATATGAATAMGGGGACAATTTCAGTGAAAAACATAAGAGGGAAACAGTACTTGTGCAAAGTTTCAGAATGATAACTTCCAAAATGAGTGTGCTACATGACATTTATCATGAAGTCACCCAGGTGTCCCACACAAGTAGCCCAAATGTACCCAAGTGGATTGGTGAAGGTATACATTTTGAAACAAATAACTATATACAAAATACCAAAATGGTATTCTAACACCTCCCCCAAAAAAAATTTGAGAAAAAAATTTGTGAAAAAAAATAGATTAAATAAATAAATATACATTTACACACTTTCAATATTTGGAAGYCCCTCAGTCCTCTATCAAATCTATTTACATAGCCCTTCCTACATCAGCTAATATCTCAATGTGCTGTACAGAAACCCGGCCTAAAACAGCAAGCAATGCAGGTGTAGAAGCACGGTAAACCTAGGAAGAAACCTAGAGAGGAACCAGGCTATGAGGGGTGGCCAGTCCTCTTCTGGCTGTGCCGGGTGGAGATCACAGTGGTTGTAGAGGGTGCAACAGGACAGCACCTCAAAAGTAAAAATGAACTGTTTAGGGTTCCATAGCCGCAGGCAGAACAGTTGAAACTGGAACAGCAGCAAGGCCGGGTGAACTGTGGACAGCAAGGAGTCATCACACCAGGGGGTCCTGACGCATGGTCCTGGGGCTCAGGTCCTTAGAGAAAGAGAGAGCATACTTAAATTCACACAGGACACCGGATAAGACAGGAACAGTACTCCAGATATAACAAACTGACCCTAGCCCCCCGACACCTAAACTACTGCAGCATAAATACTGGAGGCAGAGACAGGAGGGGGTCATGAAACACTGTGGCCCCATCCGATGAGACCCCCGGACAGGGCCAAACAGGAAGGATATAACCCCACCCACTTTGCCAAGCTCTACACAATTCTGCTGCCGATGCCAGATGCCATAGCAGTCTTTCTGATGTAAAGCAGAGGGTCACCGAGCATGTGGTGCATGTGATGGGGGACTTCATCTTGCAACAACACAGCAACGCCTCCATGCTGTGCCCTTTTGGCCCTTAGGCACATCCATGCCTGCACAGATGAACACTTGTGGCAGAAGGGTGTGGTGCAGTGGTGCTGTAGCCAGCAAGCTCCTTGATGAGCTGCTCTCTGAAGGCTTTCTGTGAGAGGAAGGGCTTTCCACAGCTCTTAGCCATTTCCTTGTGTAGGATGAATGCATTCACCAACGAAATGATAGAAGGTCTTGTACCATTTCATCATCTTATGCAGAACATTGTAATAGCCTATCAGCGCATCTGATAGGTCCACACCTCCCATGCTCTTGTTGTAGTCCTTTACTGCAGTTGGAATGGGGCCATTTTTGGTGGTCCATACCCTAGCACCATCCTTGACACGCCTGACAACATGATCCCCATTGAAGGACTTGTGGATTGTTGTGCACATCACCACCTCTCTGGTATCCATCCACTTCACAAAAAGCAGGCCATCTTCACGGATCCATCGCATGGTCCTCCGCTCAGCCCGCTTAGGCATGTCGTTCACCTTAGTCTTCGGAAAGCCCACCCTGTTGGTGCGAATGGTGCCACAAGCCCACACTTCCCGCTTCCTAAGGTCTGTAAACAGGGTAGGGCTTGTGTAGAAGTTATCCACAAAGTTTGTAGCCCTTCCTTAACAGTTGAAAATCCAATAACTCCATTACAGAGTCATAGCTAAGTCCRTTACCAGTCGCACAAGTGTTCTTCCCCTCATAGACAAAAAAATTGCATGTGTAGGCACACACAGAATCAGCCAACACAAACAGCTTGTAACCCCACTTGGTTGGTTTGTTTCACATGTATTGTTTGAGGCTACCATCCTCTCATCGATTGACAGGTTCTGGGCAGGCAGGCTGAAAGTAGGTCTTGCAGGCCTCAACAATGCTGTGGTAGAGAGGTTCGATTTTGCAGTCTATCAAACGTTGCTGTGCCTCTCTTCTTGTCATTCTCTTCATCAACCTTTGGGTCACTGATGTGAAGCAACCAGAAACCTTTTGCAGGCCATAACAGTCATGGGGAAAGGCAGTTGGTAGAGTGATGACGTTTTCCAGGAGTCAGTCAGGCTTTTCAGCTTCACCAGCCCCATGTAGATGACCAGTGAAAGGTAGCAGTAAAAGTCTGACATGGAAACGGGCTTCCATGCTACCTTTTTGCCTGCCTGCCTCTTCTTCCCAAACTTATTCGTGTTAGACACGAGTGAACCTACAACCGAATGGGTGAAAAACAACTGAAAAAGCTCACGGGGGCTGTATGTTGTGCTCGAGTTCACCTGAGGTCCAGGCTCCCTTTTCGGTCGGAAAGTTGGCTGGGGTGGCTCCACATCTTCTGTCCCTTCGACTAGCAGGTGGCACACTTCCCCTCTTCCGCTTCTATGTCGGTGCCTTCACACCGGTAGATGGCCCAGAGACAGCAGGGGTCCGGCTGGATGAACAAGTTGGCGCTGGGGGTGGTGCTGGGGGCTCCCAGTCAGAATCAGTGCCACTGTGAATTAAAATTTTCAGTTAGAATAGTTTCACATATGAGCCCTGTATCAACAGGTATAATATACATTTTTATTTATATATAGAGAGAGAGTACAGGGAACAAAACAAACACTGGTTTCAAATCATATCTGTGGCCATATATGCTGGCTGTACACAAACATAGGCTATGGGTCGTTCACATACATACAAACGTATCCTCACTCACAATGAATAGCCTACGTGTACGTTACACATTACATAAAATGTTCATATATTGCAACTAAAATGTAAAAACAATCACAAATAACATTTTATATTATTAATTTCAAACAACGGCATTAGCATGACAAGAACTTACCAGTCCAAAACGATGTCCTCTCCGTTCAAGAAATAGGCCTTAGTTTCAGAATCAAACGAAAGTTCACTAAAAGAATCTTCCTCAGATAACATTTCTGTATCGCTTTCACGATCACTTTCCTTCCTCTACATTGCTATATCTAGTCTTGGATTTAGCTTTCCCAGACTTATTCGCCATGATGTTGGATAAAAATACAGCTGAAGATGCACGTTGCCGAAATACCGCTGTGCGTAATTGCGCCAACGTTTATCGTGTGAGTTAGTGCCTCAAATGGTTCTTTGTTTGGAGACTATCTACCCAGCTAGATTTCAAGACGATGAGTGGTCATTGGGTTAAAATACAGTCAATCAACGAGACAATGGTCATATAATTGGTGCACAATGTACTTGTTGTCTTCCAATCGTTTTTTTTCGGCTCAATACGTCCCGCGAAATGACCCATCAAGTTTGATTGTGATACAAACAAACAGTTGATTGCAAGGAATTCAAACATGACTAGATAACGTCAGGTTTAGTCAGTGTATTTAGGTCAGATATTTCGCCGAAAATTTAATGACATGAAATTCAACGACATAAGCGTTCACAAAATGTTTCGTGTTAGGCTATAAAAAAATGGATTTAACCGAACAAAAGACCATTCAGTGTGTAACAATGAGCCTTGGGATTGCAAACAGAGCAAGATCTTCAAAGGTAAACAATTTATTTCAACGCAATCTGTGATGTTACGCTAGTGTTGGCTGAAAAAGTAGTTTTTCTTTATGGAGCGCTGAGCTCAGATAATCGCATCCTATTCTTTCGCAGTAAATTATTTTTTAAATCTGACAACGCAGTTGGATTAGCAAGATTCTAGGCTTTTGAAGCCCTTGTATTTTCAGGAATGTTTAATATGACTATTTGTGGCGATCACCGTATGTTGTCTATTTTCAAACCCGGATCCGGGATCGGTATTAAGTAGAGGTTTTAATCACTTTGAATAATTTGGGGTCTTCCGAAAACAGAAACTGAGTCAATGCCCTAACAACGGACTTGGTTGTTATGGTACGGAGAGGATAAGCAGCGGGATAACGGGTCACTGGGCACATCAGCGTCAACAGGTAAATACTACCAGCTTTGGAATGAGGCAATGGGCCAACACAATAATTAGATACACGAAGGGTTGGCTTACTACTGGTTTTGGATACAAAGGTGCTGGCTTTAAAGTAAACAAGAAACAGGTGTAACTAATAAGACAAAACCAACAGAGGAAAATGGGATCGGTGGCAGCTAGTAGACCAGTGACGAAGACCGCCGAGCACGAAGAGGAGCCACCTTCGGTAGGAGTCGTGACAGTATCCCCCCCTGACAAGCGGCTCCCACAGCGCGCCGACACTGGCCTCGAGGCGCAGGGCGATCCGGATGGAGGCGATGGAAATCCCTCAAGTGACGGATCCAAGATGTCCCCCACCGGTACCCAGCACCTCTCCTCCGGACCGTGTCCCAGTCCACGAGGTACTGCAGGCCCCTCACCCGGCGTCTCGAGTCCAGAACAGCACGTACTGTGTACGCCGGGGACCCCTCGATGTCCAGAGGGGGCGGAGGGACCTCCGCCACCTCACCTGCTTGAGGAGAGACCCATGAAACGAGGGGTTAATACGATAATAGGAAGGGGAGTTGTAATCGATAACACACCTCGTTTATCCTCCTCAGGACTTTGAAAGGCCTCACACACTGCAGCCCCAGCTTCCGGCAGGGCAAGTGGAGGGGTAGGTTTCGGGTCTAGAGCCAGACCCTGTCCCCCGGTACAAACACGGGGGCCTCACTGCGGTGGCGGTCGGCGCCCCTCTTCTGCCGTTCACCGGCTTGCTTGAGGGATTCCTGGACGGCCCTCCAGGTCTCCTTGGAGCGCTGCACCCACTCCCTCCCACCGGCAGGGAGGGCCTCGGTCTGACTCCTGATGCCACGGTGCCAGGACCGGCGGTAGCCCAACACACATTGGAATGGTGACATGTTCGTGGCGGAGTGAGTTCTGGGCCAACTCCGCCATGGGACGTACCTTGACCACTCCCATGGCCGGTCCTGGCAATACGACCTCAGAAACCTAACCACCACCTGGTTCACTCTCTCGACCTGCCCATTACTCTCGTGGTGATAACCAGAGGTCAAGCTGACCGAGACCCCCAGACGCGCTCCATCAACGCCTCCACACTCGGGACGTGAACTGGGACCCCGATCAGAGACGATGTCCTCCGGCACCCCGTAGTCGGAAGACGTGGGTAAATAGGGCTTCCGCAGTCTGTAGGGCCGTAGGGAGACCAGGCAAAGGGAGGAGATGGCAGGACTTAGAAAACTGACCACAACATCCAGGACCGTGTAATAAATGATGTTTTTATTTGACCTTAACACATAGCTATAATACTGATATAATGCCTTCCTTATTAACTTCTCACGAGTCACCAACCCTGATCCGGTAGCACCCCCCCCCCCCCACCCCCCACTGATTAGACATAGCTAGCATAGCGTCACAAGTAACTTGTAGCATCTAAATATCATTAAATCACAAGTCCAAGACACCAGATGAAAGATACAGGTCTTGTGAATAAAGCCACCATTTCAGATTTTTAAAAATGTTTAACAGGGAAGACACAATATGTAAATCTATTAGCTAACCACGTTAGCAAAGGAGAGGATTTTTTCACTCCCAACAGTTTTTCCCTGCGTCAGTAGCTATCACTAATTCGACTAAATAAAAATATATATAGCCACTAACCAAGAAACAATTCATAAGAGTGACAGTCTGATAACATATTTATTGGTATTGCATAGTTTTTTTTTGAAAATGTGCATTTTTCAGGTATAAATCACAGTTCTACATTGCAGCTGCATTCTGAAAAGGTGCCGACCCAGCCAGAATAATTACAGAGACCAACGTCATATAAAACTAATTACTCATTTTAAAACATTTCAGAAAAATACACAGCGTATAGATATTGAAAGCCCAACATCTGGTGAATCCAAACAATATTTCAGATTTATAAAATGTTTTATAACGAAAACAAAATGTTAGCGCTAAATTAGCATAGCTATACCAGGCAGATTCGGCTGGGCGCCCACGGCAAGATCACATGCACAACAGATATGATATAACATCGTAAATTGGGTCTTACTATGGCTGCTCTTTCATCAGAATGTTGATCAAAGTGTCCATTGTCAAGATGAGTTGTTGGTTGCGTTCAGAGTCGTTCTTTTCCCACTCCATTTAGCACAGGTACCGGTGGAGTGGCACGTATTTCTCAAACGATACTAAAATCTAACAACTGAACACCGCAAAACTCCTAAAAAATTCAAAATAATCTGATTAAACTATATTGAAAAAACATACATTACGATGATCTGGTCACATGTATCAACAAACTTCGACACGGAGATAATAATGGCCGCACAACACAGAAAAACGTAGCTCAAATTCCATCCAATCGAGAACCGGAAGTTGTCGGTCATGCCAAAGATTTTGCTCTCATTTCACGTCAGTCCCAGATAGACAAGAAATTTTTCCTCTGACGTCCTCTAGACACCCAGAGGAAGGCCAGTGAGTTGTGTTTCGGGTCATAGGAGGCATGACCATATATAGGCAGAGCTTTGAAGCCAGCACAAAACATCTTGATATTTATGTTTCTTGGTCATGGAAAGTGCTGTGAAATGACTTCTGAATCACCCAGAGACAAAATTGAAACGGTTTAGAACTGGAGATTGTTTCTTTTCCAACGGTATTATTTATATAGCAAATAGTAAGAGCAATAATTGAATAAGAGGCAGTTTAATCTGTAGAGCAAATTATGCTAATGCGAAAATAGCACCCCCTGTATTCTCAAGAGGTTAAAGCAGACTTTGGTGTGACACTTTGCTACACCCCACAGTTAAACACGTTCTGCCTTTAACAGATACTAACCTCACTCCCACACACAGAGACAGATGGCTGACTCAGACCTTTTATGAGCTCTGACCTCGGGGGGGGGGGCGCTCTGACCTCGGGCGCCAGCTGCTGGTGTCTGCAACAACATCTTGTCACTGCAGAAACAACCCAGACAGGCATACCACACTAAACGAGCACGCGCATACACACACACACACACACCCCTGTTTCAGGCTGGGTCTCCAAGAACAAAGAACAGTGCCAAGAACCAATGAGGCATTGACACCAGCGTGGAGGGGACGGGCCTCCACTTACAACGACCAGTCAGGAGAGCAGAACTACCAGAATCAACCTACGTCATTCACTGTATAAAATGTACTGCACAATATGCTTCGGGGCTCTTCTGCTAGTTCCCTCTGAGCTAAATGAACGAACCCGTGCACGCTTTGCAAGATATCTTTACCTCTAAATAAACAGCCTTTACTATATACCGATCCACCCTGTCCAGCGTCTTGACTTGGTCTCCCTTCTCTAGTAACAAATCATCAACAACCGTAGTGTTCCCCTGAGACGGGGGAAGATCGGTCAGGAAGTCCACTGACAGGTGAGACCACGGCCGCTGTGGAACGGGAAGGGGCTGTAACTTCCCTCTAGGAGGGTGCCTAGGAGCCTTACTCTGGGCGCACACCGAACAGGAAGAGACATAGAACCTCAGGTCCCTAACCAAGGTGGGCCACCAGTACTTCCCCCTAACACCCCGCGTTGTCCTCGCAGACCCAGGATGACCCGAAGAGGGTAGTGTGTGAGCCCACCGAATCAATTGATCACGGACACCAAGCGGCACGTACTTGCGACCTGTAGGACATTTGAGGCGCAGGTTCCACCCGTAACGCCCGCGTCCACCTCCCATACCACCGGTGCCACCAGCTTAGAAGCATGGGAGTGGGATCGATGGGCCGATCCTCCGTGTCATAGAGACAGGACAGCGCGTCGGCCTTTGTGTTAAGGGAACCCGGTCTATACGAGATAGTAAACCTAAACCGGGTGAAGAACATGGCCCACCTTGCCTGACGCGGATTACGGTGGTCAGTCCAGATGAGGAAAGGGTGCTTAGCCCCCTTAAGCCAGTGTCTCCACACCTTCAGGGCCTTGACTACAGCTAACAACTCCCGGTCCCCCACATCATAGTTACGCAATTTCCGGACCGAGCTTCCTCAAAGAAAGCGCAGGGGCGGAGTTTCGGTGGCGTACTGTAGCACTGTGATAACACGGCCCCAGCCTCGGATGGATCCACCTCCACTATGAACGCCAAAGAGGGGTCCGGGCGCATCAGTGAACGGCGCCTTCAACCGATTGAAGGCTCCGTCAGCCTCTGCCGACCACCGTAAACGCACCGGCCCCCCCTTCAGCAGTGAGGTAATGGGTGAGGTAGTGAGTCCCATCTGGTCCGTCAAGTCTACACCAATACAAAGGACTCATGTTAAAGTCAGGATGGACATACACTTTTCATAAACCCTTGAAATAACTTCAAAACAACGTATTCTTTTGCGTGGGTTGTATTACCAACATAAATTATTACACACACATAACAATAAAACACATGAGTTCTGGTTCTTCCAGAAAAGTCCTGTACCTCGGGCCTAAAAGAGTTCAGGGAACTCAAGTGACCTTAGTCACGCAATGTTTGTCCGTTCATACAAGTGTAGCGTCAACCCAGTATCAATCATACAATTATTTTACCACACAACTATCAAGTGTATCAACTCTTAAGTCCTCAACTAACTACATAAATCATCACGGTATACACACGAAGAACAACGGAGAGGTGTAGTCCAGGGATGAAAAGAGTGTATCCGATCCTGGGTAAACTTGCTATTAGGCTACAAAGCACAATCTTAGAGGCAACAAAACAAACGGAAGAGAGAAGCTTCAGAACTGAGGGTTGAACACATCCTCATTCACGTCTCCACCACAACCCCACTTTTGGGCAGCTGATGCTGGCTATTTAATTGGGAATTAAAGGGGAAACGCCCTATTGGAAGGAGAAGCACTGAGACTGTTCAGAAATTCAGGGCTGTCACACCCTAGTAACACAGAAGAAGAACATCTTTCTTGGGTGAGAATTTGCTTAAATCATAATTCCTTTGAAAGTATGTCTAGATTGTCTAATTCTTTCCTTTATTGTGTTGCACAGCAGGACTAGCGACACTAAAGGTAGATTGAGATATCTGAAAACGTTTACAACCATCAGACAAACAAGAGTGCAGGGTCAACACTTCGAAATTAAGTGACAGACCAAATCCAAACCTTTAAAAACAACAAATTTACTCAAATCATTTCACAAACCGTGACAAAGAATCACAGTTTGAATACATGACACACATTTTACACTTCAAATCTGAACAAGCACACCAAAATAGAAAACCACACCACACAAAATCAGAACAGTGTAAATGTGAGTCTTCAGAGGAGCTGTTTACTTCCTCCCCTCCTGATGTCAGTCGGCTCTCCTCATTCCTTCTTTCCGGACGTCTCTTTTCAATGCTGTCTCGAAGAGTGCCCTGGTTTCACTGGCTTTGGACGTATTTAAGATGATGGCATAAAATGTACCTGCCATCTGGATGTCGTGGCACATGAAGTTCGCCTCCCTGTCAGTCTTCGGGAGCATGTTTTTTACTTGTAAGACAACAAAAAATACTTTTGTATTTGTGACCAATTTAGGACTCCTCACAAATGCATACCTTGAGGCTTTCCAGACATAGAAGCACAGAAATTACAGGATCCAAACCTTTCACACCACTTTACAATACAAACTGAACAGTTCTGGCATGGTTGAAAATACACTAACTGATAAAGACAATTGATCTGGACCAGCCATAAATTGACACGACAGAGTGAAAATGTACTGACTGAAGGAAGCACGAAACATGCTTACCATGTGAGCCTCTTTTGTCCCAGCTTTCCCTTGGCACAAATCGCTGACATCTCTCCTGGAAAAGTCATTTTATAACAGGACATTGCAATTAAGAATAGGGCCCTGTGTATGTAAGGCAGGGGTGTCAAAGTCAAATGGACGGAGGGCCAAATAAAAAATTTAGCTACAAGCCGAGGGCCGGACTGTTCGAATGTTCATTGAAAAATTTTTTAAATGACGCATATAGTCTAGTGAACCTAATTGAACCTACTGAAAACCTAACAAATATATTCCAATATGATCAGATAAATAAAGCAATATTTTCTTATGGCTCTGTCAGTAATCTTTAATTTTCAACAGACACAAAAGACAAATTTCCTTTATATAAAAATCCCCATAACATGAACATTAAATGAAAGAAACCGGTATTCAAGGCACCATCAGTAGCCTATATTTTCTATTTT